>NW_026880108.1:0-30206 GCF_032173495.1 Musca vetustissima
GGTACAACAAGTTATCGATTACGTCGATTACGAACGTGTAGCGAAACGAGTAGTTGCTTATTTTTATATTTTGCAAATTGAAAATTATAATAATTAAAGGATTTTAATTAATAATTAATTTCTTATTAACAATTTTGGAATATTATATAACATATTAGGGAGTCTAAGGCAATGAACTCTTTTAAGTTATCATTGGATGTACAAATTACCCCATATTAGAGCTTATAATAACATAAAATTAGAATATTTAAAACCCTGGTATTATTGAATATTTGGGTATATCAAAAAATTTATATCAAGATCGTTGAGATGAATATGAAGTGCAAAAAATCTTCTTTCATAGAATGACAACATCTTCACACGAAGACATACATGATTATTACCTCATACCACATTTCACAATAATTTTGAATACTATTATACAAACAGGTCAATACCCTGATTCGCTAAAGATTTACAAAGTTGTACCAATTGCAAAAACAGGTTTCAATAATATAATTTCTAATGTTCGTCCTATATCGTTTTTATCTGCAATTAACAGTGTATTCGAAAGGATTTTATACAACCAGCTGACTGATTACATTCAGGAAAACAACTTGATTAATCAAAATCAGTATGGTTTCCGCAAAAGGAGGAAGTACAGAGGAAGTTCTAATCAATATTCTAAATTATACTTGTAAATCTATTGATGAAGGATATATAGTAGCTGGTATATACAAAATTTTATTGCAAAAGCTACACTATTATGGGTTTCGGAATGTATCCCTTCTAAAGTCGTATTTGAGAAATAGAAAGCAATTTGTCCAAAATTCGTTATCGTAGTAAAAAGTAGTAGATTCTTGCAGTACGGGAACTGACCATATGCTGGACTACAGTTTTAATTTCGTCAAGTAAGCCTATCTCTTGTTATTGTACCATTACTCCGAGTACATAATTCACTATAATTGGTATCAATTAAAATTCAAAAGTATCAATTAAAATTCGGAGTATTTATATATATCATTAAATGTAAATTTTGACGTTTTCACACAAAAGACTTGCCCCGTCAAATACTAACCGATCATCATTAAAAAAGCATACTTATTTGACAAAGCATACTTATTAGACAAAAGTAAAGCTTCTGGTCCAATTAAACCACTCAGCATTAACCGATCCTTAGAATAAACAAATTATGTGTCCCCATCGGCCGTTCAAAAAAGTATTCAACGGAAAGTAACCGTTTCCAGTGAATATTTATTTGATATACTCATTTGAAAAATATTCCAATAAGAGCAAACAAATATGAATTTTCAATAAGAATATGAAATGTTTAGATATATTTTACAATATTTCAATTTTTTCCATGATTTTGTTTAGTTCGTGGCCTATACTTTGTTTACAAATTATAATAGACATATGGACGGAAACACATAGGAGGTAAAAGCTGGGTATATACCCAATATTTCGTGTCGTTAGAAACTCATAATATCATAATATAGTTGGAAAGGGTATATTTCCATGGAGCAATCAAAAGAAATGAACAATAATCCAATAAGAAAAGAAAATGCTTCTTCAAATTACCGTCATTTATTTATTTTTTTATATTGTGCTCTATATAAATAATCTACTATTTCATTCAAAATGGTAACAGTTGGAAAATGATTTCAGTAAACTTCATTAAGGAAATGCTCATTATCTGTTCCCTGCAGAATCTACTACTTTTTACTACGATAACTAAGTTTGCTTTATGATATCGACAAAAATAGTAAAAAACTAGTAGATTCTTGCAGTACGGGAACTCATCATCAACGTAAATAATAATCATTTTTCTTTTCAATTCTAATTTTGATCGTTCTTTTCACTAAAACCTATTTCTCTCTGCGAAGAAGTGAGATGCTTCTTCTTCTCAAAGCGAGATGATTCCACTTTGTTATCGGTACTTGAGTAATTGATAGACTGACATCACTAACCGGTAGCATATTTGGCGCTCTTTTGTTTTGTAATAAAATTTAGAGTTGGGCAATCTAGTTCACGTAGCGGATCGATCATTCTCGTTTCTTTTTTAAAAATGAACTAGTTCCTTAATGTAGTTCCTTTGAACTATGTAATTACTTCATAATTATGAGTCGAACCACGAATGAGAGAGGGAACAACGCTCGTCTGTACATGGCATTAGACTTTTCAATACAAAAAGTCGATTAATCGAAAGTCGATTTACTTATCCCTAATCATAATTTGCCTAAACCTCATTCGTAAACAACACGGTTTCCATTTAGTCTCTATCCCACCTCATTCGTAAACTTTCGGTTATACCATTTTGAGTTCATCTTTATCGGCCATTTTGTCTTCTCCTCCCATTCGTTAGCAGGTGGAACGTTTTTCAATTTTTTCAGTCGTCGTTTTTATTTTAGCTCCGTTCCAAAACCTAAAAGAATCTACTAATTTTACAAGTTTTGCAACTTTTTACTCGAAAACCGTTCCTGAACCCATAAAACAGGTAAAGCATTGAATCAAATTAAGAGAGCACAAAACAAAATGGCTTTCTCTTTGTAAACTTTTTGTTATGTTGATTTTGAAGTATTGCCATCTAATTTTTGGCGCTTTTTGTTTTGTAATAAAATTCGCTAAAACTTCAATAAAAAAATTAACAAAAACCACAGCCCACTAGACATAGGCTATTAATTAAGGGTGAAGGGGATATTGAAAGGAAATATGACAAGAATGCTCTCAAGGAACAATAGCGGACAGGTCAGTTCATATTTTCATGGTGAAAATAATGGTGCTTATTAAACAAAATCATTGAATGTGTTACAGTTATGGTGGATTAATTCGTTAATTCCCTACACATCTACAGTATTTTTCGGTTAATTGCACATCTAAATTTGCACAAATTTTTGTTCAATTAACCGAGGAACCAATTATCCGAACCCGCTTAATTGAATAGTTTGTTCAATTACAGTAATCACGTATAATTGGAACTACTAATGATTTAAAAAATTCAACGTCAAATAGAAATTACGCTTTCTCTCAGTTTTTCCTTAGCAATAAACATATGTTTTGAATTAATTTATGTCAAATAAGTATGTAAAAAAATGGCAGATTATTTTTTAATTGTTATTATGCAATTAACCGGTGAAAAGTAAAAGGAAATTTATTTTTGATGACATGAATTTTGAACCAATTAAGCGGGGAAATCAATTAACATGGTTTAATTATCCGAGAAAATTTACATGTATTTTCCTATGAAATATTTTTTGCCCCATCATGTGGTTCAATTAAGCGTGGAAACCAATTAACCGTAGGGTCAATTAACCGAAAAATACTGTATATTGTGAGGGAATTGTAAGTTTGAAATTGTTACGCCGCGAAATGTTGCTTCTAGACACCCAGCTAGTCAAGATATGACGATCGGTATATTCGTCATATCTTGACTAGCTGAGTCGATGTAGATATGAGAGTCCGTCGGTCTGTAACCAAGTGCATGAAATAATTATGGATTAATCGCCTTGTATGTTCAGTTCTGACCAAAGATGACACCATGGGTTAATATTTAGGGGATTAAATAGACTAAAACCATTATTTTTTTGTCGGTTTTTATGTCGTTCAAGACGTCACAACCCGAAACATCACGAGGAGCTTCACCAAAAAGTCGAGCAAGTGTCCTTTAAAGTCGCTCACCAATCCTTCTCCAAATGTAATGATATTGAGCTTTCCAAAATTGTGCCATTTGTGGCAGCATCCATTTTGGGCCAAAAGATATGGATGGACCTTTGAACCCTACATGGAAATTCTTACAAGGAAATTTTTTCGCATAGCCGGAGGTTTTTGTCCATAGCAGAAAGACTGAAAATTCCACTCGCAGGGCGGCACTCCCAAAACAAATTTATTTAACATGATATTATGTTGCGTAGCCGGTGTTAGCATATTTCATAAAACACCTACAGAAAGCCGCCCACCTACAAAAATTAAAAGGAGATTCTATCGTGCAACTGGTGTTGGGTTTCCGTGGAACCGAGTATAACCGGGTACCCGTAACCGATTTTTCGGGTCAAAGAACAGGGAAATTGGGTACGGCCCCGAAAAAAAATATATATGCCGTTAATTAAGGTAATAATACCTACACCTACAAAATTAAAAAAATATATACGCAGGATACTGTATCATTGGGTCGGTTCCGTTTGACACTTATTTGGCCCAAGGACGACCCCTGTTGAAACCTCCACCCACCCTCCACCTTTAGTAATTCTGATTAAACTAAAATTAAATCACACGTTGTGCACGCATTTTAAAATATATGTTAAATACTTATAAACAAACATTTACCATTTGTGTAAATAAACTTAGTAAGTTCAAGGCCGGCATAATTTTAAAGACATGCAAAATGACCATATTTCGTTCTGTGTTTTTGTAAATTTTACACTCTCTTATCAGGTTAATGCTAATTACATTTTAAAACAGAAACAAGCGACAGGACGGCTAATTGCTGCTGTTGTTATGATTCACAATTGAATTTATGACCAACCACCCCAGGAAGGCAATGTCAGATAATGGGTGGATGGTGATAATGACGATGATGTTGATGTTGCATCATGCAGTTAGAGAAAGGAAGTGTTGATATGAAGACAGCGGAAGAAAATCACATGTTTGGAAACTGAATATTCATTTAATTAAATTTATGCAAATTGAATGACATTTTAACACAAATGTGTTAAGGTGACGCAAAAAAAAGATGTGTATTGGTATTTGATATTGCAGAGAAATAATTGCGAGGATGTTATACATGTTTTTTGAGGAACAATATAAAATAGGGAAAAAATAACAAAGTGTAGTTTTTATTACTATTGAAACATGTTTGCAAAATCCCCAGCAACAATTGGGTCTACTTCATTATTGAATAATTAATATTTCGTATAACATCTGACCGTATTTAGAGCATAACTTTTAAAAAGCCAGGACCAGAAAGTAAATAAAAAATAAAATAATGTCCATATTTGAAAAAATTTTAATAATGAAAGTCCATACCAAACCCAATGTTTTTTTCTTAATTATTCTACCACCAGATGGCAACCAGGAAAACTTTAAGCAACAATTTACAAAAGCTTCCAGAGGAAAACCACCAAAGCACTTGAAACTCAGAAAGCTCAAAAATATATCTCTAATATTGGAACACAAACACACGGTGGAAAATTTGGCTAGGACATCGAAAATGAAGCGCAACTTTTATTGAAAATATGTTTTGAATAAGTTATATAAGTATCAAGATCGAGGAATGCCACATCACAATGCTAAAATATAGTCACATCGGCAGGAAAAATAAGGTCGTAAAAATACTTTGGACGTTTCTTCTTCGAACTTTGGACGTTTGGAAGAAATATTGATATGTGTAAAGCTTGAATAAAATCGGTTGCTGCCTTTGAGAGTTATCGTGCACACCAACCGGCCAGACAGACGGACAACGCACGGACGGAAATGGCTTAATCGATTCCAAATTTTCTGAAACGGATTTGGTCCAAAGAAACATGTGGCCTAAAATCAAATGTCTAGTCCTTTATATACATATGTGGCTATTCCAAAAAGCGATAGTCCTCAAAAAAATATGTTTTAAAACATCCACGTCATTTGTAGTTCTCGAAATACATATATATATTTTTTTGAAAAATCCACGACTTGAAAAAATATTTTTTTAAATCTATGCCTTAAAATTCGAGTAAAGATATCGACACCTCGGAAACAAATGTTTTACAGTAATATTAAAATAAAAAAATCCACGTCATGAAAAATAATTTAGAACAAGTCCACGCCGATTACAGTCTTTGAAAAAAATATTATAGTCCGCGCGTTGATTATTTTTTTCCAAGCCTTAAAAACATATTTGAGCCCTTGTAAAAAATATTTCATAAAAATCATAAAATGTCTGTTGAAAAATATTTTTTTTTTAATCCAAACATTTTGTGGTCCTTGATAATCTGTTAACAAATCCATACCGTTTGGCTAATATCTTCTTCTTAAAAATATTTTTTTTAAAGCACGCCTGATTCTGGTCCTTAATTGTTTTTTTTTATGTACGCCTGATTCTGGTCTCTAAAAAAATTTTAATGCACGCCTGATTCTGGTCCTTGAAAAATATTTCTTTAATCCACACTAGTATCTGACATTTGATGAAGATATTCTTTAAAAAAATCCACGCCTTATGTTACTCTTGAAAAAATATTCTTTAAAAACTTTGGACGTTTCTTCTTCGAACTTTGGACGTTTGGAAGAAATTTTGAGATGTGTAAAGCTTGAATGAAATCGGTTGCTGCCTTTGAGAGTTATCGTGCACACCAACCGGCCAGACAGACGGACAACGCACGGACGGAAATGGCTAAATCGATTCCAAATTTTCTGAAACGGATTTGGTCCAAAGAAACATGTGGCCTAAAACCAATATTTCTATGAGACACATTTTTACCATATGAAAGTGTATATACCCTCATTAGCCTATAGGCTGAGGGTATAAAAGTGCACGCCTTATGTTACTCTTGAAAAAATATTCTTTAAAAAAATCCACTATTTATGTTGTCCTTTAAGTTCCACATAATCTAAGCAACATAACTTCCCTCCCTCCAGCAATTCTGCCTGCGCAAAAATTGAATGAATTTTGAGTTTATCGAAGCGTAAAAATGTACTCGTAATAATTTTTAAAAATCACTCTCACTCATTTTCTCTGATTCTCTCGTGAGTGTTGGCAAATCATTTCCACCACACACAATTCTAAAAATGATGAAAAAGTGGCAAAATAGTGATATCACTATTCTTGGCTTTAGCTGTCATAAATCTCAAAAAAAAAAAAACTTCGTCGACATATTTTAACAGCAAGGACTCGACTTAATATGTGGGTAGACGCCAACCAAACCAAGAAATTGCGTGTTTGGTTCACATTTTTGTTTGCCGTTTGTTGAATATTAAGTATATCCTTGTTTAGAGCTATTTCTAATAACGAAAGCAAAGCAAAAAACTAAAAACGGAGCAGCAAAAGAAATTACTTCCGTTTTGCAAAGCTTTCAACTTGTTGTTTGAAGGATAACAACAGATTTTTTGCAAAAAAAAAAAAAAAAAAAAAAATAGGAAACAAAATTGCTAATGGAAATGATGTCACACATACATATATTAAATTTTTATTAGAGGGTGTGTATGTGTGTGTGATATTAAAATTGGAAATTATTACATGGGAGAGGTTAAACAAAAGAGGTTGAATTTCAACACCAAACCAAGGGTGGTAGAGCTTGAAAAAATATTCTTTTAAAATATATGCCTTAGTTAGAGCTTGAAAAAATATTCTTTGAAAATCTACACCTTAGGTGGAACTGGAAAAAATATTCTTTAAAAATCTATGCCTTAGGTGGAACTTGAAGAAATAGTATTTAAAAAATCCATGCCTTAGGTGGACCTTGAAAAAAAAATATTCTTTTAAAATCCTTGCCTTTCTTTTGTGGATAATGATTTTTTTAATAATTTGTTTCCAAAATCGACACCAACATTGTAAATTTCCATTTCTACTCATATGCCTGAACTTTTCACTCAAAACAAAATATCCAAATTCTGAGTGTGTGTGGGGGAGTGTGTCAACACATTCACTTTCGTTGTGAGTGAAGTCTGTCTCTCTTCGCTGTGACTGAGACCTCATTGAGACCTTTGAGGATGATGTCAGCTCAATTCAATGATGCCAGAGATGCTGGTATTTTTGTGTTGATTATTGCCGCGAATTTTTTCATGTCCGAACTAATATTTAATTTGAAATATGTTTTTCCTCCACTTACGAGAGAGCATTCAGAAGAGGGGGGACGGGGGGAAATGATACGCATTTATTTCGTTTACTTATTAGTCATGACGACATCGTATTAATTATAATCAAATAATATGAGTTTATTTTTGCATCTGCAGGGTTAAATGCAGTTCAACGAAGTCAAACACATCGGTCGTCATAAAAAACCTGGAATCAAAAATTTTGGGATACTGATTGTTCATATCATTAATTGGTTGTGGTTTTGGAAAGTTCAAAAAACCAATTAAATATTGTAATAAAATTATGAATTTCAAAAATATTTGATAAAATTAAAAAAAGGAAATATAAATCTTGGAGGAGATTATGGAGTAGATTTCAGGCCCTATCATGGGATTTTTTAAAGAGTATTTTTTGAGGGCCTAATAATTTTTGAGGGTCCTAATATAAGGCGTGGGGCCTAATATATAATATTTTTTGAGGGCCTAATATAAGGCGTGGATTATTTAAAGAATATTTTTCAGAGACCCTGAAAGACTATCATAGGCGTGGATTTTTTAAAAAATATTTTTATAGAGACCCTGAAAGACTATCATAGGCGTGAATTTTTTTAAAAAAATATTTTTTCAGAAACCCTGAACGAATATCATAGGCGTGGATTTAAAAAAAAATATTTTTTCAGAGACCCTGAAAGAATATCATAGGCGTGGATTTAAAAAAAAAAGATTCAGAGACCCTGAAAGACTATCATAGGCTTGGATTTTTTAAAGAATATTTTTTCAGAGACCCTGAAAGACTATCATAGGCGTAAATTTTTTAAAGAATATTTTTTCAGAGACCCTGAAAGACTATCATAGGCGTGGATTTTTTAAAGAATATTTTTTCAGAGACCCTGAAAGACTATCATAGGCGTGGATTTTTTAAAGAATATTTTTTCAGAGACCCTGAAAGACTATCATAGGCGTGGATTTTTTAAAGAATATTTTTTCAGAGACCCTGAAAGACTATCATAGGCGTGGATTTTTTAAAGAATATTTTTTCAGAGACCCTGAAAGACTATCATAGGCGTGGATTTTTTAAAGAATATTTTTTCAGAGACCCTGAAAGACTATCATAGGCGTGGATTTTTTAAAGAATATTTTTTCAGAGACCCTGAAACACTATCATAGGCGTGGATTTTTTAAAGAATATTTTTTCAGAGACCCTGAAACACTATCATAGGCGTGGATTTTTTAAAGAATATTTTTTCAGAGACCCTGAAAGACTATCATAGGCGTGGATTTTTTAAAGAATATTTTTTCAGAGACCCTGAAAGACTATCATAGGCGTGGATTTTTTAAAGAATATTTTTTCAGAGACCCTGAAAGACTATCATAGGCGTGGATTTTTTAAAGAATATTTTTTCAGAGACCCTGAAAGACTATCATAGGCGTGGATTTTTTAAAGAATATTTTTTCAGAGACCCTGAAAGACTATCATAGGCGTGGATTTTTTAAAGAATATTTTTTCAGAGACCCTGAAAGACTATCATAGGCGTGGATTTTTTAAAGAATATTTTTTCAGAGACCCTGAAAGACTATCATAGGCGTGGATTTTTTAAAGAATATTTTTTCAGAGACCCTGAAAGACTATCATAGGCGTGGATTTTTTAAAGAATATTTTTTCAGAGACCCTGAAAGACTATCATAGGCGTGGATTTTTTAAAGAATATTTTTTCAGAGACCCTGAAAGACTATCATAGGCGTGGATTTTTTAAAGAATATTTTTTCAGAGACCCTGAAAGACTATCATAGGCGTGGATTTTTTAAAGAATATTTTTTCAGAGACCCTGAAAGACTATCATAGGCGTGGATTTTTTAAAGAATATTTTTTCAGAGACCCTGAAAGACTATCATAGGCGTGGATTTTTTAAAGAATATTTTTTCAGAGACCCTGAAAGACTATCATAGGCGTGGATTTTTTAAAGAATATTTTTTCAGAGACCCTGAAAGACTATCATAGGCGTGGATTTTTTAAAAAATATTTTTATAGAGACCCTGAAAGACTATCATAGGCGTGGATTTTAAAAAAAAAAAAAATTTCAGAAACCCTGAAAGACTATCATAGGCGTAGATTTTTTAAAAAATATTTTTATAGAGACCCTGAAAGACTATCATAGGCGTGGATTTTTTAAAAAAAAATATTTTTTCAGAAACCCTGAAAGACTATCATAGGCGTAGATTTTTTAAAAAATATTTTTTCAGAGACCCTGAAAGACTATCATAGGCGTGGATTTAAAAAAAAAGACTATCATAGGCGTGAATTTTTTTAAAAAAATATTTTTTCAGAAACCCTGAACGATCATAGGCGTGGATTTAAAAAAAATATTTTTTCAGAGACCCTGAAAGACTATCATAGGCGTGGATTTAAAAAAAAAAATCAGAGACCCTGAAAGACTATCATAGGCGTGGATTTTTTAAAGAATATTTTTTTAGAGACCCTGAAAGACTATCATAGGCGTGGATTTTTAACGTATAGTCTTTCATGGACTATCATAGGCGTGGATTTTTTCAAGAAAATTTTTTTCAGAGACCCTGAAAGACTATCATAGGCGTGGATTTTTTAAAGAATATCTTTTGAGAGTCAAATATAGGCGTGGATTATTTAATGAATATTTTTCCAGGGGTTATCAAAGGTATGGAATTGGTGAAGTATATTTTTTCAGGGGTTATCAAAGGCGTGGATTTTTTAAAGAATATTTTTCCAGGGGTTATCAAAGGTATGGAATTGGTGAAGTATATTTTTTCAGGGGTTATCAAAGGCGTGGATTTTTTAAAGAATATTTTTCCAGGGGTTATCAACGGTATGGAATTGGTGAAGTATATTTTTTCAGGGGTTATCAAAGGCGTGGATTTTTTAAAGAATATTTTTCCAGGGGTTATCAACGGTATGGAATTGGTGAAGTATATTTTTTCAGGGG
Organism: Musca vetustissima; assembly: GCF_032173495.1. Classification (NCBI taxonomy): domain Eukaryota; kingdom Metazoa; phylum Arthropoda; class Insecta; order Diptera; family Muscidae; genus Musca; species Musca vetustissima. The sequence continues at coordinate 10,701 of NW_026880108.1, forward strand.
TTATCAAAGGCGTGGATTTTTTAAAGAATATTTTTTAAAGTGCATTTTTCAAAGAATATTTTTTAAAGTGTATTTTTTAAAGAATATTTTTTAGAGCATATCATAAGAGTGGATTTTTAAAAAAAATAATTTTTCAGAGCATATCATAGGCGTAGATATTTAAAGGATAATTTTTTCGATTTTCTTAAAGAATATTGTTAAACTTTTTTATTCTATTTCTTGTAAATAAACACAACAAACATTTATTTCCTTTCGTATTATATTTTCCTCTTCACATTACTTAAGTTTCGAATTTTACTCAGAGAACATCATTGTCACACTTATGTCAAATACTCAAAACAGCATTAAAATACACTCAATTTTTTTACTCTGCTTTGCCCGAATTTTGTCTTCTCAAAGAAACAACTACCCACATAATGTCAACTGGAAGATATCAGTTTGTAGTTGACTTTCCTTGAGAGTGGTGCAGTTGGGAAAACGGAAAAACAAAAATTAAAAAGAAAAAAACACAGCAGTTGTTTTTTTAATTCTAATTCGAAAAATCAGATATAATCGGAAAATGTCTTCAATCAAGTATTTATTGGCTATTGCTGTAATTGCCACTTTGGCCACCACTGGTTAGTATATCAACGTATTAACAGTATGGGATAGACCATATAAGTCTTCAAAAGTAACTTCTAACAAAATTCCAAATGGACTGGAGGATTAATTCTTTATTTGGGTACAAGAAGTTCTTCTCTAATGGCCCTCCCAAAAATTATTGAATTCAAATTAAAGAAAAAATTATTTAATTTTAGCCTTTGCTGTCCATTGCTACCAATGCGATTCCCTGACCAACAAGAAATGTGGTGAACAATTCGAAGCCGAGGAAAGCATGAAGGTCGATTGCGGTAAGGCTGCTGCACCCGCCTATCTGCTGTCATGGATAACTGGAACCAATCTAAATGCCACCGGCTGTATGAAACAAACTGTGGATGCCAGTAAGTAAATATTTACAGATGTCTATGCGAAACAAAAGAAAAACAACGAAAATGGAAAATCATCTAAGTGGAGCACTTAATGATGACGACATTAGCTTCTTAGTCGCATGACATAATTTTTGCGAGCGAAAAATAAAAATGCTAATCATTCTATTTTCTTTCTTCTTTTTCCATTGTTTAGAAGTGGGCGGCATACACATTGTTCGTACCTGCTATTTCGGTGATATTTCCCAAACCGATAAGGGTTGTAAATTGAACCCCACCGATTTGTTGTCCTCCCAACTGTCTTGTGATGTCTGTGCTGGAGAATTGTGCAATGGTTCCACCGCGATGATGCCTGTCCTCATGACCATTGTGGTATTCTTTGGCTTGGCTCGCCTATTCTCTTAAACTGTTGTCTCTGCAGTTTGGCCTTATTGTGGACGACACCGTCGTACCTCTATCTCCAGCTAATTTGGAATGTGCGTGTCTTTTCTAGATATTTACAAAATAACTTTTTGATAAATGTATTTATTATTATGATTTTTGTAATATGAAATAAAATGCTTTATTTATTTCCTAAATTGAAAAAATTGAAAACCACGCCTTATATTAGGCCCTCATAAAATATTCTTTAAAAAAACAACGCCTTATATTAGACCCTCAAAAAATATTCTTTAAAAAATCCACGCCTTATATTAGGCCCTCAAAAAATATTCTTTAAAAAATCCACGCCTTATATTAGGCCCTCAAAAAATATTCTTTAAAAAATCCACGCCTTATATTAGGCCCTCAAAAAATATTCTTTAAAAAATCCACGCCTTATATTAGGCCCTCAAAAAATATTCTTTAAAAAATCCACGCCTTATATTAGGCCCTCAAAAAATATTCTTTAAAAAATCCACGCCTTATATTAGGCCCTCATAAAATATTCTTTAAAAAACCCACGCCTTATATTAGACCCTCAAAAAATATTCTTTAAAAAATCCACGCCTTATATTAGGCCCTCAAAAACTATTCTTTAAAAAATCCACGCCTGTCTGTGGCCCTTGAAAAAATATTCTTTAAAAAATCCACGCCTGTCTGTGGCCCTTGAAAAAATATTCTTTAAAAAATCCACGCCTGTCTGTGGCCCTTGAAAAAATATTCTTTAATAAATCCACGCCTGTCTGTGGCCCTTGAAAAAATATTCTTTAATAAATCCACGCCTGTTTGTGGCCCTTGAAAAGTCTTCTTTAAAAAATCCACGCCTTATATTAGGCCCTCAAAAAATATTGTTTAAAAAATCCACGCCTTATATTAGGCCCTCAAAAAATATTCTTTAAAAAATCCACGCCTGTCTGTGGCGCTTGAAAAGTCTTCTTTAAAAAATCCACGCCTGTCTGTGGCCCTTGAAAAGTCTTCTTTAAAAAATCCACGCCTGTCTGTGGCGCTTGAAAAGTCTTCTTTAAAAAATCCACGCCTGTCTGTGGCGCTTGAAAAGTCTTCTTTAAAAAATCCACGCCTGTCTGTGGCGCTTGAAAAGTCTTCTTTAAAAAATCCACGCCTGTCTGTGGCCCTTGAAAAAATATTCTTTAATAAATCCACGCCTGTTTGTGGCCCTTGAAAAGTCTTCTTTAAAAAATCCACGCCTTATATTAGGCCCTCAAAAAATATTGTTTAAAAAATCCACGCCTTATATTAGGCCCTCAAAAAATATTCTTTAAAAAATCCACGCCTGTCTGTGGCGCTTGAAAAGTCTTCTTTAAAAAATCCACGCCTGTCTGTGGCGCTTGAAAAGTCTTCTTTAAAAAATCCACGCCTGTCTGTGGCGCTTGAAAAGTCTTCTTTAAAAAATCCACGCCTGTCTGTGGCGCTTGAAAAGTCTTCTTTAAAAAATCCACGCCTGTCTGTGGCCCTTCTTTAAAAAATCCACGCCTGTCTGTGGTCCTTGAAAAGTCTTCTTTAAAAAATACACGCCTGTCTGTGGCCCTTGAAAAGTCTTCTTTAAAAAATCCACGCCTGTCTGTGACCCTTGAAAAAATATTGTTTAAAAAATCCACGCCTGTCTGTGGCCCTTGAAAAAAATCTTCTTTAAAAATTCCACGCCTGTCTGTGGCCCTTGAAAACATATTCTTTAAAAATCCAAGTCTGTCTGCGGCCCTTGAAAAAATATTCTTTAAAAAATCTACGCCTATGATGACCCTTAAAAAAATATTCTTCTAAAAATCCACGACTATGTGGCCCTTGAAAAAATATTTTTTTAAAAAATCCTGGCCTATTGTGATCCTTGAAAAAATATTCTTTAAAAAATCCACGCTTCTGTGAAATCAAATTTCCATTTTGCTTTTTATGATGAGTGATTTCACTCAAACCCTTCAGTCCGTGATTCTCAATTGCTCAGATTTTTATACTCACTTTGGTGAGTATATAAAGGCAACCATTTGAGAGAGTCTCCGAATGAAAAAAGTTCTTGTGCAAATAACTCCACCACATAAGAACCTAAAACGAAATTAGGCATTTACATTTACTCTGAAGTGTGTTAGGAGGACATTTGTCACTGTGACGAAGTGAGTAGACGTTGTCATCGCCAGCGACAGCCCCAGAAGCAACATTAAAATTTTATCATTAAACTTAGTAAAAAATAATAAAAAAACAACACCCAAAAATGTTTCTTATTAAAGGGCTTTTGGTTACAACTATTGTTGCAACCCTAACCAGTGATGGTGAGTCCACGAAGTTTCTTAAATTGGATTAAAATTTCCGAAAAAAAGGAATTACCAAAATTAAATTTGTTAATTATTGGCTTCCTTTTTGTGTGTCCTCTTCTTATCCTGTTCTAGTTTCGGCCATCCACTGTTATCAATGTGCCTCCCTGGGTAATAAGAAGTGTGGCGAACCATTTGAGGCTGAGGACAACATGAAATACGATTGCAATAAAGCTGCCATACCAATCTATCTGCAGACATATTTGCCACTTGGCACCTTCAATGCCACCGGTTGCATGACACAAACTGTGGAAGCACGTAAGTCATTCCAGGAATTTAGATGTGTAGGAGTGTGTGTTTTGATATATATTATGACATTTATTATGGATGATGAATTTGACCTTGTCAACAAAGAAGTCAACTATTGTGTTATCTCTGACTGTGTATGAGTGACTGCGTGTGTGTGAAGGATGTGTCAGTAATAATACAGTGTGGATATTATCAGCTACTTCGGGCAGGAAAATATATATTTCCAAGTAGCAGTGGATTTTTAAAGAATATTTTTCAAGGCCTACCATAGGCTTGGATTTTTTAAAGAATATTTTTTCAAGGGCCACAGATAGGCGTGGATTTTTTAAAGAATATTTTTTCAAGGGCCACAGACAGGCGTGGATTTTTTAAAGAATATTTTTTCAAGGGCCACAGACAGGCGTGGATTTTTTAAAGAATATTTTTTCAAGGGCCACAGACAGGCGTGGATTTTTTAAAGAATATTTTTTCAAGGGCCACAGACAGGCGTGGATTTTTTAAAGAATATTTTTTCAAGGGCCACAGACAGGCGTGGATTTTTTAAAGAATATTTTTTCAAGGGCCACAGACAGGCGTCGATTTTTTAAAGAATATTTTTTCAAGGGCCACAGACAGGCGTGGATTTTTTAAAGAATATTTTTTCAAGGGCCACAGACAGGCGTCGATTTTTTAAAGAATATTTTTTCAAGGGCCACAGACAGGCGTGGATTTTTTAAAGAATATTTTTTAAAGAATATTTTTTCAAGGGCCACAGACAGGCGTGGATTTTTTAAAGAATATTTTTTCAAGGGCCACAGACAGGCGTGGATTTTTTAAAGAATATTTTTTCAAGGGCCACAGACAGGCGTGGATTTTTTAAAGAATATTTTTTCAAGGGCCACAGACAGGCGTGGATTTTTTAAAGAATATTTTTTAAAGAATATTTTTTCAAGGGCCACAGACAGGCGTTGATTTTTTAAAGAATATTTTTTCAAGGGCCACAGACAGGCGTGGATTTTTTAAAGAATATTTTTTAAAGAATATTTTTTCAAGGGCCACAGACAGGCGTTGATTTTTTAAAGAATATTTTTTCAAGGGCCACAGACAGGCGTGGATTTTTTAAAGAATATTTTTTCAAGGGCCACAGACAGGCGTGGATTTTTTAAAGAATATTTTTTCAAGGGCCACAGACAGGCGTGGATTTTTTAAAGAATATTTTTTCAAGGGCCACAGACAGGCGTGGATTTTTTAAAGAATATTTTTTCAAGGGCCACAGACAGGCGTGGATTTTTTAAAGAATATTTTTTCAAGGGCCACAGACAGGCGTGGATTTTTTAAAGAATATTTTTTCAAGGGCCACAGACAGGCGTGGATTTTTTAAAGAATATTTTTTCAAGGGCCACAGACAGGCGTGGATTTTTTAAAGAATATTTTTTCAAGGGCCACAGACAGGCGTGGATTTTTTAAAGAATATTTTTTCAACGGCCACAGACAGGCGTGGATTTTTTAAAGAATATTTTTTCTAGGGCCACAGACAGGCGTGGATTTTTTAAAGAATATTTTTTCTAGGGCCACATACAGGCGTGGATTTTTTAAAGAATATTTTTTCAAGGGCCACAGACAGGCGTGGATTTTTTAAAGAATATTTTTTCAAGGGCCACAGACAGGCGTGGATTTTTTAAAGAATATTTTTTTAACAAAAAATAAATTTTTTGTTGTTTTATTTTCCAGCTCTCGGTGGTGGAACGCACATAATACGTTCCTGCTATTTTGGTGATACCGTGAATACGGATAATGGTTGCAAGCTGGATCCCAAAAGCGCTGACTCTCTAGACTCGTGTTATGTTTGCACAAAGGATTGGTGTAATGGTTCATCGCCAATGACTCAATTGGGTGCTAGTATTCTGGTGCTTTTGGCCTTGACTCAAAAAATGTTCTAAACAAATGAATGCATATTTGTTAGTTGTTATTGTTGTCTTCTGTTATTTGTTGTTGTTAAAGTGTAAAGACTGCTAAAGCAATATTTATTTATTTTTATATATATTTTTTTTAAGTTTTCAAAATGCTTTGTGTGCATTTGAGTTTTTGTAATGAAATAAATAAAGAAACAAGAAATGAAAACACTTTTAATGAAGTATTCATATTTTCAGGAACACTTTTTCAAACTTCTATAGACCAATAATCCTTCTTGGATTTTTCTAAGGTTATTTATTTATTAAAAAAAAACTTTTTTCAGACACTAAAACAGGACCATAGGCATGGATTTTCTAAAAAATGTGTTCTTAACCGTAAAAACCGATAAAAATACTCCTAAAAATCATTAAAGTCCCCGATTTGGGCGCCACTTGAAAAACAATTACCAAATTAAGTACCCCCTATGAGATCTGATAAATCAGAAGAATTTATAAAAACACTAAAAGTTTAAAAACATTTAAATCGTTTGTCCGGTCCCCGAGTTGGTCGCCATTTACAAAATATGGTCTCCAAGCTATTAGAAAGTACTATAAAATAATGTAAACTGAGATCCGATACCTTGAAGGATTTTAATAAGATTTTTTTAAAATATTTTCCAGCGGACACGCTTTTCTAAGCCCCCAAGTTGGGCGCCATTTAGATTTGAGAAAAAAAATAGTTAATGTAAGGAAGATTACTTGAAATTTGGTATTTTAGGTTCTCGTGGCATATTAACGAAAATGTTGAAATGTTGTTTTATGGCAGCCCACAATATTTGGTAGTTAGAGGGTCAGACATCAAGTCCTCGAGTTGGGCGCCACTTGAAAAATAATTACCAAAACGAGGTACATCCAAAGAGATCAGATAAAACAGAAATTATTGAAAAACTATTAAAAGTTTACTGACACTAAAATCTATTACCAAGTCCCCGTGTTGGGCGCCATTTACGAATTAAGCTAATTGTTAGAAATTACTATAATATAAAGTATACAGAGACCTGATACTTTAGAACGGATGGTAACAAATCGTCTTACCAAAAAAAAAAAACATGAATATTTTTTTATAGGACCCAAATAATTGTACTATCCGAAGTTGGTATATTTAGGGAATTTTGAGCACGATTTTCAACCATATAGCTTTCTGATTTTCAAGAATAATTCTAACAATTCTGTGGCTTTTCTTAGACTCCCAAAACAAATCTTAAAAATATACACGGCCATTCTGAGGACCCCAAAAATAATCCCTGAAAACCCACGACTATTCAAAATAGTTTTCAAATATGCGTGACTATTTTGAAGCCTTAAAAATCCAGGGCTTTTTTGAGGTCCTCAATAATAATTCTTAAAAAATCCAGATCTATTTTAAGACCGTCAAGATTATGTTAGGCCCTGTTTTAATTCTCCGACCCCAAACATGGTTCCCAAAAAGTCCACGGCTACTTTGAGAATCTTCATCAGAATATTTTTCAGAAAAATCCTTGGCTAATCTGAGGACCCCATAAATAAAAACACATCTTTTTTTGAAGCATCCAAATGCCCTATGAATTCTTTTAAAACCCTTGATTATTTTGGGGACTTATGTATCCTGGGTTATTAGGACCCTAAAAATAATTCCTAAAACACTAAACAATCTACTGCTATTCTGAGGGCCTTAAAAAGTAATTAAAAAATGTCTGGCTATTTGGAGGCCCCATAAATAAAATCCAATTCAAAAAAGTTCTAAAAAAATTTTGGGGACCCTAAAATTAATTCCTAAAAATGCACGGCTCATTTGAAGCATTCAAGGCTTCTACGGCTATTCTCAAACATTGTTCCCAAAAAATTCACGGCTGCTTTCAGAATCTCTATTTTGAAGCACTCAAAAATAATTTTCAAAAAAATCTTTGGCTATTCTGAGGACTCAACAAATAATGGCTAAAATTGCAAGGACACTCTAACAATTAAAAAACTGACTTAAAATTCAAGGGATATTTTTGAGGAACCCGAATCTAAAAAAACCAAAAATGCTTTAAACTTAAAAATCCACGGCTATTCTGAGACCCTTAGAAATAAATCTTAAAAAACTCACGGTTATTTTGAGGCTCTCAAAAATAATTTTTAAAAATCTTTGGTTTTTCTGAGACCCTCGAAAATAATTCGTACGAAATCCAGGGCTATTCAAATATAGCGATACCCACTATTATTCTGCATTTTGGGGATTTTGAGATCGTTTTTCAACCGAATTGGTTAAATTTTTTGCATTTTAGATTGTCATTGGGCAGATAATCTCGCTACCAAAAATTATTAATATAGACCCAAGATTCGGAATGGCTCCCATATAAAGGTACCCTTAATTATTCGGTGTTTTGGGCGATTTTGGGCACTCTTTTCAACCAATTTGGCTGAAATTTAGTATTTTGATACACTTTTTAGGGTAGCACCCATATAACGGTACCTCGGATTTCGGTACATTTTTTTGGGATTTTGAGCACGCCTTTCAAAAGAATTCGCTTTAATTTTGGGTTCTCAGTGGATATCAAATTGTCCTACCAAAAATTATAAATTTAGGCCCACGTTTGAGGCTAGCTGCCATATAATGGTACCCTCAATTATTCGGTAATTTCGGGATCTTGAGCACATTTTTCAACCAAATTGCCTCTAATTTGATATTTTGGTTTCTCAGGGAATGACAAATCTTCATACTAAAAATCAATATCAATCAATCAATATTGGTCGACATTTTGGTATTGTCCTCATGTAACGGAACCTCCGATTTTTGTATATTTTGGGAATTTGTGGCCACGTTATTCAATCGAATTGCCTCTAATTTCATATTTTGGGTTCTCAATGGATATCAAATCGTCCTTCCAAAAATTATAAATATATGCTCAAGTTTGAAGGGAGTTCAAAGGGTAACCTCAAATATTCGGTATTTTGGGTTTTTTGAGCAGATCTTTCAACCCTGAGAACCCAAATTCGATATTTTGGGTTCTCAGGGAATGACAAATCTTCCTACCAAAAATTATCATTATTGGTCGACATTTTGGTATTGTTCTCATGTAACGGTACCTCCGATTTTTGTATATTTTGGGGATGTTTGGCCACGGTATTAAACCGAATTGCCTCCAATTTTATATTTTGGGTTCTCAATGGATATCAAATCGTCCTTCCAAAAATTATAAATATATGCTCAAGTTTGAAGGGAGTCCCCATATAAGGGTAACCTCAAATATTCGGTAGTTTGGGGTTCTTGAGCAGATCTTTCAACCCTGAGAACCCAAATTCGATATTTTGGGTTCTCAGGGAATGAGAAATCTTCCTACCAAAAATTATAAATATAGGTCCACATTTTGGTATTGCCCTCATGTATCGGTACCTCCGATTTTTTTATATTTTGGAGATTTTGGGCAGGTTATTCAACGGAATTGCCTCTAATTTTTTTATTTTGGGTTCTAAGTGGATATCAAATCGTCCTGCCAATATTTATAAAAATAGAGCACATTTTGAAGGAAGTTCCAATATAAGGGTAACCTAAAATATTCGGTATTTTGGGGATGTTGAGCAGATTTTTTCAACCAAATTGCCTCTAATTTGATATTTTGAGTTCTATGTGGGTGTCAAATTATCCTACAACAATGAATAATATGGGTCCATTTTTAAGGGTAATCCTCATATAATGGTACCTTTAATTATTGGAATTTTGGCACGTTTTTCAATCTTTGCATTTTTTGATATTTTCTAATTATTAATAAAGACCCCAAATTGGGCGCCATTTAGATTTGAGAAACATATTATTTAATGCTAGGAAGATTATCAGGAAATATAACCGATATGCCTCTAATTCGATATTTTGAGTTCTCAATGGTTATCAAATTGTGCTACCAAAAATTATCGGTTGATCTTTAGATAAAACCTCCATATTAAGGCTCAAACCTCCATATTCGGTATAATTGGAGGTGCTGCAATGTTAAAAGGGGGGACCTTGCTAGGTAACCAATTTCTTCACAAAACGATTTCAATATAAGTTTATGATTCTACATAGACCCCCAGTCGAAGATCAGCCCATATTTTCTTTATTTTCCAAGTACTTAGTAAATTTTTCCAAACTTAGGACTTTGGAGTGGTATTTTGTTTTCTCCTGGCCATATATGCACCAAAGTCACTATATATCCTTCGATTTGCACGAAATTTTGCACATATATATCTTGGTCCGATTTAAGGTAAATGGTGTACCAAAGTCCCTATATATCTTTCGATTTGCACGAAATTTGGCACAGCGTACTAAATTAAGTCTAGAATGATGTGTGCAAAGTTTCGGGAAAATCGGTTCAGATTTAGATATAGCTCCCATATATAGCTTCGCCCGATTTTAGATAAATAGTCCACTAAAGTCCCTGGAAATCTTTTGATTCGCATGCATTTTGGCATAGCGTACTGTATTTTGTCTAGAATGATGTGTGAAAAGTTTCGTGAAAATCGGTTCAGATTTAGATATAGCTCCCATATATAGCTTCGCCCGATTTTAGGTAAATAGTCTACTAAAGTCCCTGGAAATCTTTTGATTTGCGCGAAATTTGGCACAGCGTAATGAATAAGATTTGGAATGATGTGTGCTAAGTTTTGTGAGAATCGGTTCAGATTTAGATATAGCTCCCATATATATCTTCGTCCGATTTAAGGTAAATATTGTACCAAAGTCCCTATATATCTTTCGATTTGCACGAAATTTGGCACAGCGTACTAAATTAAGTCTAGAATGAAAATACATTACGATGGATCGAACACATTTTTTTAAGGGAATATAAATAAAATAGTGGTTCAAAAAATTCCAAAAAATTAAGTAATAAAGTCGTTAAATCCGTCGGCCCGGACTTTTTATACCCTCCTCCATGAGGTGGAGATCCCATATGGGTGTTATTTTATTTATATTCCCTTAAAAATTGTGTTCGATCCATCCTAATGTATTTTAAACATTCTTGTTACACTCTCTTGCCATTGAACAATGTGTACACGCAGTCCCCAAACAAATCGATCCATACTCAATGGAGAAGTGTTCAGAAAAGAGAGATCTCTGAGATACTTTGCTCTCACATAAACAAAAAATATAACGTTATTCTACAAAAATAAGACAATTCTGTTCTCTACATGGTCCATAACAAGATATTCGATTTGAATATCTTAAAGTGGTCACATCGTCGGGTGGTGGGTGTCTCTGGAAATATAAATACAAAAAGCTGCTGAATTTTTTGAAAAAAAAAATAAATAAAATTTAATAAAAAAATTAATAATGTCTGCCACAAAATTCGTTTTGGTCTTTGGTGTCTTGTTAGCATTGGCCAGCTCTGGTAGGTTCATAGTAACTCTAATTTCAAATTTTTTATTTGGTTTTTAATTTATTACAAATGTTCTTATACTTTATTCGATAGCCCTTGCTCTCCACTGTTATCAATGCAACTCGCTGCAAAATCCAAAATGTGGTGAACATTTCGAATCGGATGATAGTTTGAAAACTGATTGCAATCGTGTCAATGCACCATTCTACCTGTTGCCACTGTTCAACGGACGGAGCGTTAATGCAACCGGTTGCATGAAACAAACAATGGAATGGGGTAAGTTTGCGTCATTTGTTGTTTTTTTCATTAGGTCTGTGTGTGTGTGTGTGTATTTGAAGTGCTTTTGGTTTTTTTTGTTATTAATTATTATACCGGCTGTTATAATATTGGGCAATATTTTCGGGTGCTTATATATATGTATGATTGAGTGTGTAAGTTTTATTTTGGAAAAGTGCCCACTTGAAAGAGGAACTACTTGAGAACTAATTATTGATTTGAATTTTTAATAGACAAAATAGTAGACAATCGTTTTGCGGGAAAATGTAGATGTGGCAAGAAATAACTCAGACTAAAAAACTCATAACAAATCGAACGGTTTGAGGTTTTTAAAAATGCCCTAAATAATAATAATAAAAATTCCTCGACTATTTTGACTATTATTACAAAATCCAGAGCTATTTTGAGGGTCTCAATAATATGTAAGTTTTTTTTTTATTGCAATACGAATTCTTAAATATCCACGCTTATAATGCAGACCTCAAAAATAATTCTACAAAAGAAATCTACGTCTATGTTACGCCTCTCAAATTCCTAAAAAATAAGGGCTATATTGAGGCAGCCAAAAATAATGATTAGTAAATACAGGGCAATGTTGAGGCTATCAAAAATAATTTGTAAAAATCCTTGTCGTTTTTGGAGACCCTCAAAAATTATCCCTGGCTAATTTCGAAGCCATAAAAAATTATTCTTTATAAATCCTGGACTATTTTGGGGCCATAAAAAACCTTACAAAAATTTAAAAAAAAACCGAGGATATTTTAATGCGCATAATTATAATTTTTATTTTTATTAAGGGTCCTACAAATCAAAGGCATCAAATATAATCCTTAAACATTTAGGGGTAATTTGAGGACCTCAGAAATAATTTAAAAAAACATGGCTTTTTAGAGTACTTCAATAGTTTTTAAAAAAAATTTAGGTCCGCAAGACTACTTTGCGGCCTCAAAAATATTTATTTAAATAATCCACGCTATTTTGATGCCATCCAAAATAATTTTTAAAACAAGGATGACTGTTTAGAGTCTTTCAAAAAATAAATACTTGGATTTTCTGAGACCTTCAAAAATAATTCTTAAAATATTCAGTCATATAAAAATAATTATTAATAAAAAATCAAGACTATTCTAGGGGCCCCAAAAATATGTATTGAAAAATCCAAATTCCCTCAAAAATAATTCTTAAAAAAAACTAGGGCTATTATGACATCCTCAAAATTACATTCGTTCCCGACCATTCGCAGATCCTCAAAAATACTCTGAAAATACACGGCTATTTTTTGCCCCTTCAAAATAATTTTTAAAAAGTGGAGTAAAATGTTGAGACCTTAATCATAAATAAATTCACGGTTATTTTGAGGCATTCAACATATATTTTAAGTCCATTTATATGAAAAATCCAAGCCAGTTTTAAGACCCTCAAAAATATTTTTTTTATAAAGTTACGTGTGTACTGACCCGTATTAAAAAAAAAATTTGGGAAGACATCTGGGAAAATCAACGCCTTGGTTGACCCTTGAAAAATATTCTTTAAAAAAATCCTCGCCTTGGTTGACCCTTGAAAAAATATTCTTCAAAAAAATCCAGCCTTAGTTGACCCTCGAAAAAATATTCCTTAAAAAAAATCCACGCCTTGGTTGACCCTTGAAAAAAATTCTTTAAAAAATCCAAGTCTTGGATGACCCATGAATAAATATTCTTTAAAAAATCCAAGTCTTGGTTGACCCATGAATAAATATTCTTTAAAAAATCCAAGTCTTGGTTGACCCATGAATAAATATTCTTTAAAAAATCCACGCCTTGGTTGACCCATGAATAAATATTCTTTAAAAAATCCACGCCTTGGTTGACTCTTGAAGAAATATTTGGAAAAAAATCCGAACATCCTGCAAATATTCAAAATACGTAAAATTTGCCATCTCCTTCTTAAGAGAGGCATACGTCAAAAGATGGGTCTATCTCGAAAATCGTCTTCATAGATGTTTCACGGTTATTTTGAGGCATACAACATATATTTTAAGTCCCTTTATATGAAAAATCCAAGCCAGTTTTAAGACCCTCATAAATATATTTTTTTTTATAAAGCTACGTGTGTACTGACCCGTATTAAAAAAAATCTGGGAAGACATCTGGGAAAATCAACGCCTTGGTTGACCCTCGAAAAAATATTCTTCAAAAAAATCCACGCCTTGGTTGACCCTTGAAAAAATATTCTTCAAAAAAATCCAAGTCTTGGTTGACCCATGAATAAATATTCTTTAAAAAATCCACGCCTTGGTTGACTCTTGAAAAAATATTTGGAAAAAAAAATCCGAACATCCTGCAAATATTCAAAATACGTAAAATTTGCAGTCTCCTTCTTAAGAGAGGCATACGTCAAAAGATGGGTCTACCTCGAAAATCTTCTTCATAGATGTTTTTCAACCTGCGGAGACCCGGAATACAAAATTACTGACACATCGGAGTGTAAATTCGTCTCAAATTTTGAAACTATCGAAAAAAGGGAGAGGAGTTGTTGGATAGCCTTAGTATTGTTTAAAAAAAGCATTACTAGTAATAGGGTGAATGTAGGCACTTCAACTAGCATGTGGAATATTAATAATCATTGTGGTATTTCTATTTAAATTTTATCAAAAAAAAAATATATATTCAAAACATACATACTACCCGTCATAGAGTGCAGTATATATGTATGCATATGTGCTTCGGCTTTGGCTCAGTGCAATCTAGAAGACAGCTGGTTTAAAAAAATTATGACTCAAATTAAAAAAAAAAAAAAAACAAATAAGAATGTTGTTAAGAGCCGAAGTTTTTAGAACCTCTAAAATGAGGAATGGATTCGAAATTCCAAACACACTGATAGTATGTATTATCCTCTGAGTCAACGTAATTCCCAATTATTGACACCTTGGTTGAAAAATTCCCCAAGGACTTTAAACATATCGAAAATGGGGCGGATCGTTGTAAATATTTTAAGAGATCTCTAGATCAATTTTATAGACTTAGAGGTCTCTTATACTCTAGGTCCTATGTCAAAATATGGATATGTATTAGATATTCCCTACCAACATATATTTAAAGCACTAATAATCCGCATTGATTGGAAATTTTGACTCGGATCTTGAAAATTTCTAAAATAATATTGAACGTGTGGCGGGGCCACTGTCAGAAATATATCCTCTTAGATTCCAATTTGCCAAACTTCAACCTCATGAGTTGGAAAAGCCAGATACCAAAAATAGGACTGGGAGCTATATATTTTACCACCTGTTTTTTAGACCCCATAAATGTTGTCTGAAAAATACTTTTCCTTCGCAACCCACTGTCTGATTCAATTACCGCTGTCAGCTGCTGTGCGGGATGATGTCAGATTTGTTTATATTTTGTAGTTGTTGTTCTGTTTGTTGTTGTGTGTTCGATGCGTATTTTCAAGTAGGCAACTAATATCACATACACCAAGTCTGGTGGGTGGGGTTTTTCCTTTTCGAAATTGTAAGGGATTTCATTGAGATTAAGCTGTTAAGCGGAATTCTTTACATGACTGAGGGGACTTTTGTTACGACGTAGTAATTTTTTTTTTAAATAGAAAATTTTATGTGTGCACGTGAGAGCGAAATTTGGAATGTTATTAACAAAAATTGTTTAATTGAGAGTAATTTTAAAGTAGAGTTGAAAAAATATTCTACAACGCAGTTCCCAAAAGTCGCGTTGGATGTTGTTAATTTACAAAAGAGCACACACACAAGAACGCCGATATTCATTGAAAATTGCCATTATGCAAAATCACTTCTAACCGGTCTTTTTGGAAAACAGAAATATTTTTGTCTAAATGCAAAATATGCAGGCTACAGTGGCTCAAATGAATAAAAAACTATACAAGCCTAGATTTTTAAATAATATTTTCCCTATCTAAGGCGTGGTTTATTTTAACGAATATTTTTTTCAAGGGTCACCATAGGCTTGGATTTTTTAAAGAATATTTTTTCAAGGATCCACATAAGGCGTGGATTTTTTAATGAATATTTTTTCAGGGGTCACAATAGGCGCGGATTTTTTAAAGAAGACTTTTTTCAAGGGTCACAGACAGGCGTGGATTTTTTAAAGAATTTTTTTTCAAGGGTCACAAACAGGCGTGGATTTTTTAAAGAATTTTTTTCAAGGGTCACCATAAGCGTAGATTTTTTTAAGAATTTTTTTCAAGGGTCCCCATAAGCGTGGATTTTTTAAAGAATTTTTTTCAAGGGTCACCATAGGCGTGGATTTTTTAAAGAATTTTTTTCAAGGGTCACCATAGGCGTGGATTTTTTAAGAATATTTTTTTCAAGGGCCACAGACAGGCGTGGATTTTTTAAAGAATATTTTTTTCAAGGGTCACCATAGGCGTGGATTTTTTAAGAATATTTTTTTCAAGGGCCACAGACAGGCGTGGATTTTTTAAAGAATATTTTTTTCAAGGGTCACCATAGGCGTGGATTTTTTAAAGAAGACTTTTTTCAAAGGTCACCATAGGCGTGGATTTTTTAGATAAATATTTCTTTCTGCCGCATTCAATGAGATTTTAAATTTTTATACTATAACAATTATTTATTTATTTTTTTGTAATTTTCTATTTCTTTCTATTTACAGTTGCAAATGGTGGTAAACACATTATGCGTTCCTGCTATTTTGGAGATATTTACCGCACCGAAACTGGCTGCAAACCAGATCCAACCAATTTTAACAGCAGACAATTGTCCTGTGAAGTTTGCAAGGATAATCTATGCAACAGTTCACCAACTATGACTCCATTTGTTATTGGTCTCGTTTTCTTCTTCGGGTTGGCTCGTCTATTATCGTAAAATATCAATTGTTTTTATTGTATTTAATTTTTTAAATATTTTGTAAAAGATAAAAAATAAATTATAAAAATATAATAAAGGTAGTATATGTTGGCGAAGAAATAATTTCAGAATTAAAAAAATGGAATGTGCATTTTTTTGAAAATATTTTTTTTGTGGCCTCCACATATTGAGGATATATTCAAGGCGGTGATTTTTTAAAATTAGTTTTTTGAGGTCTCCACATATTGAGGGTATATCCCAGGCGTGGATTTTTTAAAATTAGTTTTTTGAGGGTATATCCAAGGCGTGGATTTTTTAAAATTAGTTTTTTGAGGGTATATCCAAGGCGTGGATTTTTTAAAATTAGTTTTTTGAGGGTATATCCAAGGCGTGGATTTTTTAAAATTAGTTTTTTGAGGGTATATCCAAGGCGTGGATTTTTTAAAATTAGTTTTTTGAGGGTATATCCAAGGCGTGGATTTTTTAAAATTAGTTTTTTGAGGGTATATCCAAGGCGTGGATTTTTTAAAATTAGTTTTTTGAGGGTATATCCAAGGCGTGGATTTTTAAAAAATAGTTTTTTGAGGGTATATCCAAGGCGTGGATTTTTTAAAATTAGTTTTTTGAGGGTATATCCAAGGCGTGGATTTTTTAAAATTAGTTTTTTGAGGGTATATCCAAGGCGTGGATTTTTTAAAATTAGTTTTTCGGTGCGTGGATTTTTAGGCGTGGATTTTTTTAAATTAGTTTTTCGGTGCCTACTTATAGGCGTGGATTCGGTGCCTACATTAAGGCGTGGATTTTTTAAAATTAGTTTTTTTAGGGTATATCCAAGGCGTGGATTTTTTAAAATTAGTTTTTTTAGGGTATATCCAAGGCGTGGATTTTTTAAAATTAGTTTTTTTAGGGTATATCCAAGGCGTGGATTTTTTAAAATTAGTTTTTTGAGGGTATATCCAAGGCGTGGATTTTTTAAAATTAGTTTTTTGAGGGTATATCCAAGGCGTGGATTTTTTAAAATTAGTTTTTTGAGGGTATATCCAAGGCGTGGATTTTTTAAAATTAGTTTTTTGAGGGTATATCCAAGGCGTGGATTTTTTAAAATTAGTTTTTTGAGGGTATATCCAAGGCGTGGATTTTTTAAAATTAGTTTTTTTAGGGTATATCCAAGGCGTGGATTTTTTAAAATTAGTTTTTTGAGGGTATATCCAAGGCGTGGATTTTTTAAAATTAGTTTTTTGAGGGTATATCCAAGGCGTGGATTTTTTAAAATTAGTTTTTTGAGGGTATATCCAAGGCGTGGATTTTTTAAAATTAGTTTTTTGGGGGTATATCCAAAGCGTGGATTTTTTAAAATTAGTTTTTTGAGGGTATATCCAAGGCGTGGATTTTTTTAAATTAGTTTTTTGAGGGTATATCCAAGGCGTGGATTTTTTAAAATTAGTTTTTTGGGGGTATATCCAAGGCGTGGATTTTTTAAAATTAGTTTTTTGAGGGTATATCCAAGGCGTGGATTTTTTAAAATTAGTTTTTTGAGGGTATATCCAAGGCGTGGATTTTTTAAAATTAGTTTTTTGAGGGTATATCCAAGGCGTGGATTTTTTAAAATTAGTTTTTTGGGGGTATATCCAAGGCGTGGATTTTTTAAAATTAGTTTTTTGAGGGTATATCCAAGGCGTGGATTTTTTAAAATTAGTTTTTTGAGGGTATATCCAAGGCGTGGATTTTTTAAAATTAGTTTTTTGAGGGTATATCCAAGGCGTGGATTTTTTAAAATTAGTTTTTTGAGGGTATATCCAAGGCGTGGATTTTTTAAAATTAGTTTTTTGAGGGCATATCCAAGGCGTGGATTTTTTAAAATTAGTTTTTTGAGGGTATATCCAAGGCGTGGATTTTTTAAAATTAGTTTTTTGAGGGTATATCCAAGGCGTGGATTTTTAAAAATTAGTTTTTTGAATAATTGAAATTTAAGCTCTTTGTTTACATTTGAATATTTTTAAAAGCTCTACATTTTAAACGCTTTCAAATAAACAGTTTTCGAATTTCTTAGACCCTAACACACAACTGTAGTTCGCTCTCAATGTCGTAAAAAAGCTTGCAATAATTTTTTTCTTCTTCCACATAACCGAGCAAAACAGACAGAGAGCACAAAACAGAAAACAGAAAAATTCGAAATTCCCCCAACCCCACAAGAAGTAAACAAAGCGATTATTAGCAAGCATAACAGACTACAATCGGTCAGAGAAGGTTGAAGAAGACAATACTGCTGTACCTCAGTTCAGTTCCCAAGAAAAAGAAACACAAATAATCAACAAAAAAAATCCACAATCAGCTGTTTTATAAGTTTTGTGAAATATTATTCCGAACAAATGCCGTCCATAAGATGTTGGTTTATTGTGACCATAATGGCCGCCACCCTGCTGACAAATGGTAGCAAAATAATGGAAAATTCCGAACATGATTTTTTTAATAAATTTTTTTTTTTAATTTTTAGTTTTTGCCATCCACTGCTATCAGTGCAAGTCAGGGGAAAACTCAAAGTGCGGTTTACGTTTTGAGCCGGAAGATAATATGAAAATTGATTGTAGCACCGTAAAGCCACCACGTCATTTGCCAGGGCAAAATTTGGAGGCGACTGGTTGCATGAAACATACATTGGAGAGCAGTAAGTTAATCTGTAAACTTTAAATATGTAATTAATTATTTCTTTTATATATTTTTTAATATCCGCTGGGAGATAAGACTGCCGTCTTGTAAACATAGGGCACAAATTTACAGTGGGTGCCAATGAGTGGGAGAACTATTATCGAAAAAATAGAAAAAAATTCAATAAATAATAAAATATTTTTTCAAGGATCTATTAATCGCAGATTTTTAAAAAAAAAAAACTCATATTTTAAAGGATCCACATAAGTGGAATTTTTTTTTTATATTTTTGCAACGAACCCCATAATCGGATTGATTTTTTTTTGAAATTTTTAAATCCACATTTATATTTATTTGTTTCCCTTTTCTTTTCAGAACTTGGTGGCATTTACATAGCACGATCCTGCTATTTTCAAAGTTTGAATCCAGGAGCCGACTGTGAAATAGATCCCAATGATTTTTTAATGGACGTCGATAAGTGTGAGATTTGCTACAAAGATTTTTGCAATAAGTCTTCTACATTTGGCCCAATGACAATTTTCATTCTGGGAATAGTTGGTTTGGTCC
>NW_026880109.1:0-29696 GCF_032173495.1 Musca vetustissima
CATGTCATTTAAAGGTAAAAGGTAGCGTAATACCAGTGAAGGAAGTCACTTAATATAAGTTGATGTCTTCTGTTTTGTTTCTTCATTTGGGGAAAAACCTTCACCACTTTGGGTGCATACAAGAGATGATCCTTAGATTATTTTTGAAACCGACAGTAATATATATACCAATTTAAATTGAAAATAAATATGGAACAACCATTCTCCACCACGTGGTGTGCATTCAAAATTCGGAAAATGGAAATATGGAAAATATTTTATTGGATTATGTAGTAGTAGGTTTTTCATGATCTGAAGAAATAATGTTCGAAATTACACTCACTCAGGTTGGAAAACTGAGGTAAGAACTCCAACATACTGCAAATTATACACCAGGATTCCGATATACAAACTATTATGTCAGTATAGCTATATGGGAGCTATATCGGTTGTATAAAGATTTGACACCCCATGCCAATACCGAATAACGGAGGTAACATTATATGAGTGCAGTAGTGTTGGCGGTTTGTTTGGGATACCATTTGTATTTTGTTTTTGCAAAATAGTCAGGCTGAACCCAGTTTGTTGTTTTTATAAAAAACAACTCTTTATTAGTGGGGAATGTATGGCATTGTTTGCCGAGGGGTAAGGCAGGGAAGACTATAGTTTCGGATCACGCCACAGATCCTCATCAGTTCCCTTAGCTTTTTGTTGGGATGTTCCCCAGAAGCTATTGCTTCTATACAAAAAAACTTTCAAACCCAAATGTCTCTTGTAACAAAGCGAAGTACTTAGCTGACCAACGACATAAACTGCATGAGAATTTCGCTGGTGCCTCACTTCGAGGTTAACAAGGCATTTACAAACAATTCCATACCTTTCCCACTGTTGTGTGTTGTCACATCGCGACAAATGCACCCAACAACTTTGTTGGTGTTGCTAGTATACAGCAACAAACCAAACAGTTTAACCGAGCCTGCGTCTACAACTTCAGTAGTGTTGGCGGTTTGTTTTTGGAAGTGCAATTTGGCTAGAGGAATGCATGTCCAATGATTGGAACCTCAGCATCCTGTGCCCTGTGCGCAAAAAGGGGAGACAAGACGATATGTGTGCCAACCATAGAGGAATAAGTCTCCTTTACATCGCATATTAAGGCTATCCAGCACGCTGTGTGATCGACTGAAGCCAATGGTCAATCACATTATTGGACAATACCAATGCGGCTTCAGACCTGGCAAATCTACCATTGACGAAATATTCACTCTGCGCCAAATCCTGGAAAAGACCCACTAAAAACACATCGACACATTCCACCTATTCGTCGACTATAAAGCCGCATTCGACAGCCCTATCCGTTCAGAGGTGTTTAAAGTCATGTCTGCGTTCGACATTCCTGCAAAATTATTACGGCTATGCAGGATAACTTTTACTGGCACAATGTCAGCAGTTCATGTCGGAAAGGACCTTTCGGAGCCCTTCAATGCCGAACGAGGATTCCGACAGGGTGACAGTTTGGCGCGTGGCCTGTTTAACATTTTGCTGGAAAAGGCCATACGAGAGGCAACACATGTTTCTCTCTACAACGATGAAATCGACATAATTGGTCGAACATTGTGAGTAGGAATAGCAACATTTGAACAAATTGAGAAGAAGTCAGCCAAATGGGGTCTGGAAGTAAATGGCGAGAAGACCAATGTGATCGTATCAACGCGCAAGACGTACAGTAGACTCGGACAAACTGTGGAACTTGAAAACTACAGATTAGAAGTAGTGAACGATTTTATATGCCTCAGTTATGAGTTTTGTTTATGGCGGTACTGAGGCATATGTTTATGGCGGTACTTAGGCTTTGAAATCTGGAGGAGAATAGTTTTGATCAACAGATGCTCCTATGGTCTGAGTAAGCAACAGAAGCGAGGCCACCTCTCGCCAGACCAAACTCACACTTTACAAGATGCTGAAACTACTCGTGCTGTTATATGGATCTGAAGCGTAGGTACAGATGAGGCATCTTGAAGTATTTGAGAGAAAAATTCTCCGAAAGATCTTGGCCGATCTGCGTTGACGGTGAATATCGACGTTGAATGTACCAAGAGTTGTACCATCTATTCTCGGACATCGACATAGCCAGACGTAGGCTAAGCCATGTTGTGAGAATGGATGAAGATGCCTCAGCTCAAAAGGCATATAAAAACGAACCAAGTGATGGCTCACGCAGAGGGAGAATGTCACGAATCTGATCGAAAGAACATCTCGGAACATGGTCTTTCAAATTGGTTGAGATGCACACAATACGACGCGCTTGGAAATCTTTTTAAAGCTCGGCTTATGGAATAACTGTTCTGTCATAAGACTCTAAAACACCAAAATCAGGTATGTAGCGTGATATGGGACCTTATATAATAGTATAGCAATATTGATCATTTTAGTAGGAAGATTTTCTAGTGAGAATCGGAAATACAGCTGATTAGATTGTGAATAGCGTGCCGAGAAGCCGCAAAATTCAGAATATTGGGCGAATACCGATAATATTTTGGGTACGGATATTTTTGCTCAATGAGAATCCCTAACATCAAGATAGAACCAATTGCGTTTAAAAAAGTGGAAAACAATTTCACGATACCGAATATTAGGGAAAAAGTTATATGAGGGTATTAATAAGCGTTATCCAATATTGAAACAAAAATAAAAACTGGTGAGCGGAGTAGTATAGTCGGACGGGACCGACCACATGATATCCTACACAACTACCACAGTCTAGTTTATGCGGATCTATATCGCGACCCAGGACAATATTTCGCGATATTTGCACTCTATTCGTCGATTATACGTCAACAGATCCTTTTACTAACCTTGGTAAATTTTCCAAGTCTTGTTTTCCAGAGGCGAATATTTACGCCATAAAATAAAAATTGTGTTACTTTAGGTTTTGGTTGATTTTACCCTCGGAATATGGACCAATAATTGGCCAGATCCCCTTCTGAATTCAGAATGTGATGTTCTGCATATAATGATGGCCACTAGAGCGACTAGAAAATCTGTCGCAGCAATAGGGGTCTTCTTTGGCCAGAACCCATCCTAAATGCAAAATTTCGTGACGACTGGTCCATAACTGTTGCCTGTATCCAGTTTACAAATTATAATGGACTAATGGACGGACACACATATCTAGATCGACTCAGCTTGTCGAGGGTAATTTACCCTCCGGCATAATTCGTATATTGGGTGCGACTTACATAGGGTGGTCAAGCCAAATCATTAATTAATTTTCTGCATAAAGAATACGGGATTTAATAATCATGGATGTACGAGACATTTATGGATAACAAAGAGCTAAATAAAATCCTCAAAATACCGAAAGTGGGGAGGATCAGAAATCCTTGGGAACCGAATCTGCCTCCAGCGAATACATTTTAATAACGTGTTTGTCATAATTATGATAAATATTTCAGCCGAACGCGGTAATTCTTAATAATGGGGAATTTTATTAAAAATGTATTAAAGTTCACTTTGTGAGCAAGCATCGGGTAAAAGTAGAAAATAACGTGAAACATGTGAATATCGATTTCTCGTCTTTGGTGCCTCTACATAAAATCCTATGATCGGCATTTTTTAAATATTTGGAAGTAAAAAATCTCGCCTTGCGGTATTTTGTTTGCGGTTTAATAAAATAAGGACGTAAAAGACTCACAACGACTCGATGTAGAAGGAGTGTATGTTTCAAAAATGTAATCCTCATTCGATTTGACTGCAGTCATTTGAGTCCAAAAATAACCATAGCCCTATACAAAGATTTAAAGCATCATGAACTTTAGAGCTGCCAGCAAAAAAACATCCCACCAAAACGTTAAACCTTTGCATATGGCGAAATTACCCTTCCGGGCTCTTAATTTACTCTCCAAGGGTTTTTATCCCAATAATTAATTAACCACCCCAGACCATGAGCCCGATTATGTGTCACAGTGTTATTAACATGTGATGTTTCCGAACCCTATGGTCTGTTTTGAAAGCTTCTATATTTAAAATATATATTTGGCTCGTATTTTCATATTACAAAATTTCCATTTTAGTTATTTTTTCCAAAATGTTAGTATGCCAGTATATATAAGTTTTCGACATACCATACAACATACAAACATAAATGTATATACATACAACTGACCAAGCATTTTGAATTATTTTCAGTAAAATACGTGACTTACATTTCTTTCATCAATGAAGAATAAATTCCCGACAATATCATTTTGTTCTCCTCTTCAATATAAGTAGGAAAAATAAAGACCTTGGTCAGCAAACATCTTCGTCACATCTTCAACATTAATGCGGCACGTCGTGGTCGTAATCTATCAAAAAAGACAAGAGGAAGAGATAAATAAATGTTAATATTATTGTGAATCCTATGGACGTTTGAGGTTATTTCTTTGAGCTTTTCTATCTACTCAATAATGAAGTGAAGTGATGAAGATGGTGTGGAAATCCACACCACCACCAACACCAATGGCTAATAATCAACAATTCCATTTGATGGTCTGTAAATCGTTACGATTTTTATTGATAAAATTGCTGATTGGTGATTGGCCTGTATGCGAAACCACAAACCATAGACGAAAAAATTAATGAAGACTTTAAAATATTAAGTGGAAAACATTAAAAAAAGATTGCTTAGTAATTGAGTTATTGGTTCCATTCACCTACTTCAGTGTATGATGGAATTGGAGAAGTTAATACCTTTGGCTTGTTTATTGTTTTCATTTTACCCAATCGTTATGTCAAGTGTTATGGTCATAACTAACCATACCATTAGGGTCGCCTTACCAGACTTGACACTTTTTTTTTAATTTTACTATGAGACCCTTCAACAATGTTTCAGTTCGTGAGCCAGCAACTGGGCGCTTAACAAAAAAGCCCCAATCTGTTATGTAAATAAATACCATGAAATGAAGCCATATTAAAGTTAAACGTTTAACAATTTGAACCAGTTAACTATTGAGTGGAAGTAGTCTTAAGTACTTTGTTGGGTTGGTAATATAGTTCTGGAATAGCAACAGTGTTTTTATACAGTTTTCATTATGAAGTTTCAAATATGTGGATTTTTTTAACCGGATTCTTTTAAAATACATTTTTAAGGGCCATTACAGGCGTGGATTTTTAAAAAAATATTTTTCAAGGGCCATTACATGTGTGGATTTTTAAAAGAATATTTTTTAAGGGCCATTACAGGCGTGGGTTTAAAAACAAATTTTTCAAGGGCCATTACAGGCGTGGATTTAAAAAAAATATTTTTCAGAGGCCATTACATGCGTGGATTTCTAAAATAATATTTTTCAAGGGCCATTACAGGCGTGGATTTTTATACCCTTCACCACTCTGTGGTCACATATTTGGATAGATACAGCTCCCATATATATTTTCGTCCGATTTAATGTAAACCGTCCCTATATATCTTTCGATTTGCACGAAATTTGGTACAGCGCTACGAATTAGGTCTAGAATGATGCGTTTCAAGTTTCCTGAAAATAGGTTCAGATTTGGATGTAGCTCCCATATATATAAATTCGTCCGATTTAAGGTAAATGTTGTACCAAAGTCCTTATATATCTTTAGATTTGCACGAAATTAGGTGCAGCGTAATGAATTAGGTCTAGAATGATGTGTGCAAAGTTTCGTGAAAATCGGTTCAGATATTTTTTCGTCCGATTTAAGGTAAATGGTATACCAAAGTCCCTATATATTTTACGATTTGTACGAAATTTGGCACAGCGTTACGAATTAGGTCTAGAATGACGTGTGTCAAGTTTCCTGAAAATCGGTTCAGATTTGGATATAGCTCCCATATATATTTTCGTCCGATTTAAGTAAATGGTGTACCAAAGTCCCTATATATCTTTCGATTTGCACGAAATTTGGCGCAGCGTAATGAATTAGGTCTAGAATTATGTGTGTCAAGTTTCCTGAAAATCAGTTCAGATTTGGATATAGCTCCCATATATATTTTCGTCCGATTTACGGTAAATGGTGTACCAAAGTCCCTATATATCTTTCGATTTGTACGAAATTTGACACAGCGCTACGAATAAGGTCTAGAATGATGTGTGTCAAGTTTCCTGAAAATCGGTTCAGATTTGGATATAGCTCCCATATATATTTTCGTCCGATTTAAGGTAAATGGTGTACCAAAGTCCCTATATATCTTTCGATTTGCACGAAATCTGGCACAGCGTAATGAATTAGGTCTAGAATGATGTGTGTCAAGTTTCGTGAAAATCGGCTAAGATTTGGATATAGCTCCCATATATATTTTCGTCCGATTTAATTAAATGGTGTACCAAAGTCCCTATATCGCTCGATTTGCACGAAATTAGGCACAGCGTTACGAATTATGTCTAGAATGATGTGTGTCAAGTTTCCTGAAAATCGGTTCAGATTTGGATAAAGCTCCCATATATATTTTCGTCCGATTTAAGGTAAATGGTGTACCAAAGTCCCTATATATCTTTCGATTTGCACGAAATTTGGCGCAGCATAATGAATTAGGTCTAGAATGATGTGTGTCAAGTTTCGTGAAAATCGGTTCAGATTTGGATATAGCTCCCATATATATTTTCGTCCGATTTTAGGTAAATAGTGCCCCAAAGTCCCTTTATATGCTTCGATTTGCACAAAATTTGGCTTAGCGCACTAAATTGAGTCTAGAATGACGAGTGGTGAGGTTCGGGAAAATCGGTCGAGATTTCGATATAGATCCCATATATATGTTCGTCCGATTTTATGTAAATGATGCACCAAGGTCCCTATATATATCCTTCGGTGGGTTGGGGAAAGAGGGAACATAGACATGCAATTGTTTGGATACATATGTGCAACATGTTGAAGGGTATCATATAGTCGGCCCAATCCGACTTTACTACTTATTCATTGGTTAAAAGAATATTTTTGATGGGCCAGACAAGGCCCTTACAGACTTATTACGACTTAAAGTGGTTAACAGAAATGTCTTAATTCAAACGCCTATATTTTATTTTCATTAATTACTAAGATTACTGTTGTTGTTGTGGTCCTAAAACAACAAACAATTTTAGTGGAATTTTTAAGGTCAATACGCTAATGAATTCCACAAATTTTGAACACTGTTCTGCTGCTACTCATCATTGTAAATATGTACATATTCGTTGAGTAGAGCCGTTCAAGTTCAATTGTCGTCTAAGTCGTTACGATAAGTGGCCTCTCTGTCAAGCAATACAAAACAAATCAATTTTTATGAACTTCAGGGATATTTGGTGGCTACTGTTGCCACCATCACCACCAGCAATCGTGGCCTCTGATTTATGTTTGAAATTAGTGACCCTTGCCATAGAATGTTTGCCTGGCAAATTAGGCAACACGTTCACTTTTGTTGCTGATGTGTGTTGTTTTTGACACACCACGCCGACGATGCTAACCTCCATTGGCTCCTGGTATTCAATGTTACTCTAAGTGCTAGCCATATCACATTTTGTTGTTGTGTTGTTTTTGTAGTTACTACTGTTTCTGTTCTGTGTATTTACACATGAATTTATTCCGAGTGGTGCTTATGATGAACATTGCAGAATCGTCATATTGCGAGCTACTATATCACCCACAATTAGGGTAACAAAGAAGCATTGGGGTTATAAGTGTTGCACAGTGTTTCATAGATGGATTATTTTCACAAACATTTTTTAAAGACTATCTTTTCAAGGACCATCCATCCAAGGCGTGGATTTTTTAAATAATTTTTTCCATGGCCATTATAGAATATTTTATCAAGGACCACCCAAGGCGTGGAATTTTATACCCTACACAACTATGTTATCAGGGTATTATAGCTTTGTGCAGCCCCATGAGTTTGTAACGTCGCGAAATATTGGTCCTAGAACCACCTTTAAGCATACCGATCGATATATCTCTAGACATGTGTGTCCGTCCGTCTGTCCATTATAATTTGTTAACAAGATACAGGTCACAGTTATGGACCAATCTTCACGAAATTTTGCATGCAGGATGGGTTCTGGCCAATGAAGACCCCTATTGTTTTTAGTAAAGATCGGTTAATATTTAGGGGATGAAATTGACCAAATACTTAATTTCTGTCGGTTCTTCTGGTCGCTCCAGAGGTCCAAACAATTATGGTCCAAACATCTCGAATTTTTACATGGAGAAGGACAATAGGAGTTGATGACCTTTAAATTGATACCAATTATATGGTCGTAGGTACTCGGATGCCGGAGTTACACATAAATATTTACAGGTGCTTACGTACTCAGATATTATTTAGTAATCCATTACCACACTGGAGGGCGGAAATATAGCGCTGATCGCTTTGAAATGTTTCATGAGGTTCCAGTTATGGTCAAGGACAACGCTAAAATGTTAGGTGATGATCAAATTATAATTTTTCGGATGAAGTGGACCGAAAACTTAATTATTTGTACTTTTCGAGTTGAAAGCCGAACATCACAACACAACCCATGGTGAAGGGAATCTGGACAAATAAGCAAGCTGTACTGATTATTAGTAACATTTGCTAACCTCTAGCCAGTCAAAAGTGTGCAAATATCGCGAAGTATTGCCCAAACTTAGAATATAGAACCACAGAAAGTTAGATTTTCATGGAAGTTGTGTAGGGTATCATATGGTCGGCCCCGTCCGACTGTACTGCTTCGCTCACTGGTTTAAAGAATATTTTCTCTAGGACCATCCAAGGCGTTGGATATTTAAAGAACTTTTTTTTCAAGGGCCTTTAATCCATGGATTTTTAAAATAACATTTTTTCAAGGGCCCTTCAATGGGCGGATTTTTTAAAGAAAATTTGTTCAAGGGCACATTAAGGCGTGGATCTTTTAAAGAAAAAATTTTCAAAGGCCCTTCAATGCGTGGATTTTTTAAAGAAAAATTTTACAAGAAGTATCCATTCAATGTGTGGATTTCAAGGCCAATTATAGGTTGAGATTTATTAAATGATATTTTCTAGGTGGGAATCTTTGAAGAATATTTTTTTGAGGATCGTTATCCAAAAATTATATTTTCCACTGTTCCTCAACGGAATACATTGTCAGTGTAACAGCGTCAAAGAACAACCAAAAATCTGAGAACACTTCCGCTATGCAACATTTGAACATTTTTCTGAATCTATTGCTCGATGATCGTCGACGTCGCCATCATCAGCTGCGTCTGTCTTCGTCGTGTTGTACGGCATCTTTGTGTGCAACACAAAGGTGATGATTTGTTGCTACCTTGGCCCATGCTATTGTTAAGAAATTAGATTGAGACATGTTTCGGCATAAATTATTTTCGATAGTTTCATGAGTGTGTATGTGTATACGGTTCTTGTTCTTCTTCTGCTCATGTTTATTTTTCTAATTTTCGATTTTTTGTTGTGTGTGTGTTATTCATTCAGAACTGCTTTAACTAAATGATGGATCACATCTCTCTTTGATATGAAAGACTCCAGAAAATGACTCCATTTTAGTGTTGTAACACAATCGATGATTCAATTCTACTTCGTTGTTGCAAAGAGTGTAGCGGAGCAGTGCAAAGAAAAACAAAATAGCCGGAAAAGATTAAATATTTGTTATTCTTGAAGAAGTTTCCTTTGTTCGAGTAGCGAACGCTCGCTCAAACATACATACACCTAATTGTCTGTTTATATTTGCCGATGATATTGTTACTTGTCGTCGACTACCGGTTCTGGTTCATGTTCTACCAATGTCGGTGGGGTGTTTGCGTTGAACAATAGACTTAGTGTTGATAGTTTCAATTTTTATTTTGTATTTCATATTGGAAGAAGAAAAGTGTGGGGTAGGGGTTTAATTGAACCGATACCATATCGCGGGTCATTAGCTAAAGTGCATGTTGTAGTGTAAACAAGAAGTAGGTTTTGAAGGGTTACCGATATGGAAGTGTGTTGTAGGTATAAGAGGTGTGTGTGTGAACGGAAGTTGGTGTACCTTTTATACCATCAATACACTGCAGAACTATTTAGTAAATGGGGTATATCGGTATATGTTTTGATTTAGCGCCTACATAACGGAACCACGTCTAGTCCCGTATTTTGAATGTGCTTACAACACTTCCACTTGAAGAGTTTAACCTTATTTTCCCCATGAAATGTCTGTATATCGGCATTCTGGGTTCTTGGTCTGAAATCGGAAAAAATAATCGATATAGGTCCATGTTCTGACATGCACCCGCCAAATTTTTGGTATTTTGATTTTTTTTAATGTGTGAAATTTGAAAGGCTTAAATACATCTATGTACAAAATATTCAATATAGATCCAAAGCTCCCATGTGCAGATGTTGCTCCTTTTTGGTAATATGAAGGTTTTAACAACAATTTCCAACCGTAGCGATACCTTCAACTACAGATGCCAAGTGGGTTATTTGACCCTGCATAGTAACTATATAATCATTTTCCTCTTCTTAATCCATGTTGTGCTTCTTCTTAATCCGTCTGTCTGGCTCTTTACTGCTGGTTCTCAAATTCATCCCCATTCTTGCCTTTTAGATGTGTGCCTAAACATAAAATATGATCGGTCATTCTATTCCACCATGACCAGATTTACTGGTTGTACCCTCCTAGCCGACAATGGATTTTTATCACTTAAAACCAGTTGGGAAAGTTCAAAAGTCGCACGGGGCCGACAATATGATACCCTTCACAACGTTGGATACATACAAGAGATGTTAACATCTACAATATCCAGTAGATAGAACAGACATAGAATCTTTGGAGGACCACTGAGATAGAATCGGGCGAAATTAAATGTGCTATCAACATAGAAATTTTAACCAATTGAAAAACCAGTAAGGAAAGTAGTAAAGTCGGACGGGGCCGACTATGTGATACCCTTCACCACTATGGGTATATTAAACAGGACTATTAACACGAAATTGGATGAAATAAAATATGTGATATTTATCTAAATGTGAATCGACCTAGATCTATCCATAAAGTATGTAAATCGACTTCAAACAAATATTGGGCTATGTCTGTACTTCTAGAAAACGCCACTACGTAATTCTATGCTCAATTTTGTAAGTTGTGCAAAATTTGATGTCAATCTGACTACATGAGGAGTTTGATGCCCAATTTACTTGAAAACGGGCGAAAATATATATGGAAGCTCTACCCAAATATTAAGCGATTTCAAACCAATATGTCACAGGTTATGTTATAGTAATTTCAGAACGTTTTGTTCCTATCAGTCTATTGGTTCCATGGTGCGTCAATTTCTTAAAATCAAGGGGAGCTATATCAAAATCTGGACCGATTTTCACGAAACAAGGCAGACATCACTCTAGGCTCAATTCAGTACGTTATGGCAAATTTCGTGCAAATCAAAAGATATATAGCGACTTTGGTGCACCATTTACATGAAATCGGACGAAACTGTTTATGGGAGCTATATAGAAATCTGGACCGATTTTCTCGAAACTTGGCAGACATCTCTCTAGGCTCATTTCAGTACGTAATGCCAAATTTCGTGCAAATCGAAGGATATATAGGGACTTTGGTGCACCATTTATATATGAAATCGGACGAAACTATATATGGGAGCTATATCTAAATCAGGATCGATTTTCACGACACTTAGCAGACATCATTTTAGACTCAATTCAGTACGTTATGCCAAATTTCGTGCAAATCGCAAGATATATGTGGACTTTGGTGCACCATTTACATGAAATCGAACGAAACTATATATGGGAGCTATATCTAAATCTGGACCGATTTTCTCGAAACTTGGCAGACATCATTCTAGACTCAATTCAGTACGTTATGCCAAATTTCGTGCAAATCGAAAGATATATTGGAACTATGGGGCACCATTTACATGAAATCGGACGAAACTATATATGGGAGGTATATCTAAATCTGAACCGATTTTCTCAAAACTTGGCAGACGTCATTCTAGACTCAATTCAGTACGTTATGCCAAATTTCGTGCAAATCGCAAGATATATGTGGACTTTGGTGCACTATTTACATAAAATCGGACGAAAATATATAAGACCTATATGAAAATCTGAACCGATTTTAAGAAACCTTATCACACATCATTCTTTCCTCAATTGTATTCGCTATGCAAAATGTTGTCCCAATCGGACTAATATAGGGAGTTTGATGCATCATTCACATAAAATCGGACGAGCCTATATATGTGAGCTATATCTAAATCTGAACTAATTTCAATTAAACTGTGCATACATCAACTGGACCTAATTCAGTACGTTGTGCAAAACTTTAACCGAATCGAACGAATATTGAGAGTTTGGTGCATCATTCACAAAATATCGGTCCAAACTATATATTGGAGCATTATCTAAATCTGAACCTATTTCAACAAAACTTCGCAGACTGCAGTCTGAACATAATTAGTACTCTTTCCAAGATGTTGTCCCAAACGGACAAATATTGCGAGTTTGGTGCATAATTTACATAAAATCTGACGAAACTATATATGGGAGCTATATCTAAATCTGAACCGATTTTAACAAAACTTTGCAGAAAGCAGTCTGGACATAATTCAGTACTTTTTCCAAAATTTTGTCTTAATCGGAGTTTGGTGTATCATTCACAAAAAATCGGACAAAACAACATATGGGAGCTATATCAAAAATCTGAACCGATTCCAACAAAACTTCGTATACATATGTATGGACCTAATTCATTACGCTGTGCAAAATGTTGACCCAATCGGACAAATATTGGGAGTTTGGTGCATCGGACGAAACTATATATGAGAGCTATATATGAATCTGAATCGATTTTCTCGAACTACAATAGCGTTTGTCCTTGGGTCATATAAGTAAACTGTGCCAAATTTCATTCCAATCGGATCATAAATGCGACCTGTACTTTGTTTACAAAAATACATGAACGAACAGACGGACAAAAGGAACCATGGATCTCTCTCGTTTTACCACAGTGTGGTGAAGAGTATAAAAATTAAGGAGTTGAGATTTCGGGGATTATGGAAACCCAAATATTCGATTGAATTTGTCTTGACTACCATAAAACAACCTGATTTAAGAATAAACTATTACCTTACTGCAGTATTTTTCTATATTTGCCTCTCAGCCACCCATTACATTTCAATTGCCATCAAAAGTGTCCCCCACAACTTGACATAGAAATCGTTTAAGTTTGATTTGCTGAAATTGAAAAACTATGAACGATTGTCTATTATTTGCTGAATACGAGTAGATTTCAATGAAGTTTTTCAAATATTTCTTTTTCTGTCTCTCTTTCAATACATATATCTATCATTCGTTGTCATGTGCTGCTGTATCTGATTGTCTCCGCAAAACTATCCAACTATCCATCCAACGAACAATTTAAACATCTATCCATCTATCGATCTGTTTGTCCTTGCATCCAACAGCTGTGTATATATACATCATTGGTGGGTTATGTACACATTTCAATGCATAGCATGGCAAAATGAATGGACTATGGAACAGAGAAAGCCAAGAGAGTATTCCAGTCAACTCCATCAACAGTTGTTAAAGTACATTTTGTGCAGGTCATTAATAAAGTTTTGGTCATGGCATTTGTAAAGGAAGAAAACGAGAAAAAATAATCGGGAGAAATGAATAGAAAACGAATCAAATCGAAAAATAGTTTATCAAGTTCTGGAGACACTCACTCAGGCTTTTGGAGAAGTTTTTTTTATTATTTCGTTTTTCCATAAAGAGAAAAATGTGTTTGCTGTCACCAAATCACAACAAATTTGTTTGTTTTTGTTTTTTTTTTGGGGTTGCAAAAAGTCATAATTTAAGTGAATAATTTAGCCATGTATAATAAAAAGAAGAGAAAAATATTTTTTTTATTAAAATGCAATATCACATAAAAATATAAGCGATGTAACATGGCTTTTATATGAGCCATCTTTCTAGTCTGATTATTTTTCTAGTCAACTTCTGGACTTGAGCTTATTTCAAAAATTTTCACGAACGAGTTTGACAGTCTTCTAAGATGGATGTAATGGATTAGTTTAATTACCCACTTTTATGTTCCGCGGTCCCAAACTCAATTTATAGTGTTCCCCAGATGAAAAAATAAGTTAAGGGGCAGAGTTTAAATAAATCATTACCGGCGGTTGTGGTTGATCTGCTTACAAGTCACGCCTCTTCGACAGCCCACAATCGCGAGCAAAATTTGTTTACTAATGTGGGTGTATTGACATCTGTAGTCGAGGGTACCGCTACAAGCACACAGTCAACAAACAAAAATAAATGTGAGTTTAAAAACAGTAGGAAAAAATATGAAATAGGAAAATAGGCCGCAGAAAAAACACCTATCCGCTGCGCAAAGGCGTTAATTGGTCAAGATGAAACTGAAAAACAATTGCGAACAGCAAACTGATGCTCAAAAGAATAAGCCTGAGTATTCTTCCCCTCCCTCGGAAGCTATGAAGATTAGGTGTCTGGAAAAACCGACAAATGCCAAACCCCCAAAAAAGAAAAACAATTTCCTTCTGCTGATATAAAGAGATATCAAAGCCAATCCAAAGTTGAACAAGAGACTGTCACAAGAATCCATCGATTGAGGGTGATATAGTTGCCTCTAATATCCAGTAAAACCTTAATCTTCCGTAAAGACTAGGAATCTCAAAAAACAAAAACCTCTAAACTGTTTAATCAAAAACTTTACTTTTTGTATACTAAAACCGTTACAAATATATCGGAACACCAACTAGTACGAATTATATAAGTATCGGATCAGATAGAAGTTATAGGCAATGAGAAGGCCAATATACTCGCCAGAAGTGCTACAGAGCTACTCAATAACGTGAAAAACGATATAACCCTTGAGATCAACTGGTCAAAAATTGTGGAAATGCGAGAAAGAGACTCATAAGGTCCTGGGGTAGAACGAGGAGATTTGAAACACAATCATATTAAGTTCGGCCTCTCGAACTTTCTATACACTCCACCATTAAGTGAAGTGAAGTATTTTAAATACCAGTAATCCTATTCGGGACCTTCATAACTGGCGGACTATGCAATGCTAAATTTTTAATAGTAAGATTTGACACCCAATGAGAACCAAATCAGAGCCAATTCGGTTAAAAACGTGTCCAAATCCCTTAAATATTGAACAATGGGGACATCGTTATATAAAAGCTATCCTAAAAAGTAGACCAATATGGATTATTGTTAGTAAGAAGATTTGCTACCCAATGGGAACTCAGAGAACCAAATTACATCAATTTTGGTTAAAAAAACAACCCCTGTCATTGCAAACTTTTCATGGGTCTTTTGTGATCCTATTACATAAAATCGGACGAAACTATATATAGGAGCTATTCTAAATCTGAACCGATTTCAATAAAACTTACCACACGTTATGTTATAGTATCTTCAGTACGTTGTGCAGAATTTTGTGTCAATGTTGTGTAAAATCGGAAGAAAATATATATGTATAAGCATATCTAAATTTGAACAGATTTCAACGAGACTTGCCAAAGATTAATTTATATTAACTACAGTTCATTGTACAAAATTGTGTGGCAATCGGACAAACTTTGGGTCTTTAGTGCACAATGTACATTAAATCGGAAGAAAATATATAAAGGAGCTATGACTAAATCTGAACCGAAACTTAGCACACATCATTCTAGACTTAATTCAGTACGCTACGCCAAATTTCGTGCAAATCGAAAGACATATGTGGACTTACATTAAATCGGACGAAAATATATATGGGAATTATATCTAAATCTGGACCGATTATCAGAAATCTTACAACACATCATTCTAGACCTAATTCGGTACGCTATGCCCAATTTCGTGCAAATCGAAAGATAGATTGACTTTGGTGCACCATTTACATTAAATCGGAGGAAAATATATATAGGAGATATATCTAAATCTGAGCCGATATTTTCGAAACTTAGCACACATCATTCTAGACTAAATTAAGTACTCTATGCCAAATTTAAACCAAATTGAAAGATATATAGAAACTTGGGTACACCATTTACATTAAATCGGACGAAAATATATATGGGAGGTATATCTAAATCTCAACCGAAACATAACACACATCATTTTAGACCTAAATCATTTGGCTGTGCAAAATTTCGTGCAAATCGTAAGATATATAGGGACTTTGGTGCATCATTTACATTAAATCTGACGAAAATATATATGGGAGCTATATCTAAATCTTAACCGATTTTCACGAAAATTAACACACATCATGTTAGACCTAATTCATTACGCTGTGCCAAATTTCGTGCAAATCGAAAGAAACATAGGGACTTTTGTGCACCATTTACATTAAATCGGACGAAAATATATATGGGGGCTATATCGAAATCTGGAGCGATTTTCAGGAAACTTAACACACATCATTCTAGAGCTAATTCATTACGCTATGCCAAATTTCGTGCAAATCGAAAGATATATAGGGACTTTGGTGTACCATTTACCATTTAAATCGGACGAAAATATATATGGGAGCTATATCTAAATCTTAACCGATTTTTGGGAAACTTAACACACATTATTGTAGACCTAAATCATTAGGCTGTGCAAAATTTCGTGCAAATCGAAAGGTATATAGCGACTTTGGAATACCATTTACCTTAAATCGGACGAAAATATATATGGGAGCTATATATAAATCTGAATCGATTTTTCCCAATTTCAATAGGGTTTGTCCTTGGGCCAAATAAGTTACCTATGCCAATTTTCTTCCTATTCGGATCGTAAATGCGACGTGTACTTTATTTGCAATTTAACATGGACAGACGGACATGTATAAATCGACTTAGAAAGTGATTCTATGCATATTCTCAAAAGGAACCATGTGTCTATCTCGTTTCCTTTTGCCTGTTACAAACATATGCACAAAGACATAATACCCTGTACCACATTGTGGTGAAGGGTATACAAATGGGTAAA
Organism: Musca vetustissima; assembly: GCF_032173495.1. Lineage (NCBI taxonomy): Eukaryota > Metazoa > Arthropoda > Insecta > Diptera > Muscidae > Musca > Musca vetustissima. The sequence continues at coordinate 16,913 of NW_026880109.1, forward strand.
TTAGGTGATAAGCGAAAAATATTCATAAAATCCTTAGGAATAATAAAGGACTGGAGAGGGTTTTCACCGAATACCACATCCTACAATCACATTTGTATAAGATTAGGGAACAGCATGTGCAGAACATATTTTTAGAAACCTTGGAATCGATTTCTTACGAATTTATATTTATATAATGACGTGACGGGTATGAATGGAAAATACTGACGGATTTCGTATAGAGTAAGAGAGAATTCTTATAAGAATAGATATGCCAATCTCAAATTTTCTTACTTTCATGGCCTTATAACCTTAATGACATATGCAATACCTAATTCCTAGATATATAGGATTCCTAGAAATATTGGAAATGTCAAAATGTCTGGTTTGGATTTTCAGAACACAGAAAAGGCATCGGCTGGAATAACTCTTGGACAATTGGTGGTTATCCATCTAACATAAATAATATCATGCTAATTTGAAAATCAGTAGGGGGAGAAGTATATTCGGACGGGGCCGACCATATGATACCCTACACAACTACCATTGAACATGAACTTTATATGCAGCAAAATTGATACCACTTTACAATTTTAGTTCCAGATCCGTCCTTTTATTTTAATAGAATTGATACTAGATTAAAAATCAAGCACCCAGCTTCCTGTTGCATTTATCACGCCCATTTATACCCATATTGTAATTTTGCACTGAAAAGTCCTGATTCATTTAATCATCCAATAATAATCAGTGTTTATTACCCTTCAACGTCGTCATGTTCCGGACTTGAAAAACAGATCGTTTATTTCTGATATGTCTGTACTCTTTGATCACAACCAAACCTAAATTGAAAATTTCGTGACGATTGGTCAATAACTGCGGTCCGTACTTCGACTACAAATTATAATATATTCACCTAGTCGAGATATGACGATCTGTATGCTACTCTCTCGACATACTTTTAGTTCATTGTACCCTAATAATGACCTACAAATTTATATACCGCCTACAATTTAAATCTGTTGAATTTATATAAATTATAAAAAAATCTCTTATTTGCATTCCAAAAGCTGTTGCATGTTCAAAACCGTGACCAATATAAAAATCTAAAGTTTGAAAAGAGAACTCAAAAAAATAACTCCACAGATTTTTCATTTTACAAAGAATATTCGAAATAAGCAAAATAACGAAAAATAAAATATTTCACCAGTTGCCTATAGCAGTCGTAACAGAACAATTTTATTAAAAAAGTACAACATAAAAAAAAATCCCAATCAAAAGAATAATATTGAACTTCATATTGAAGTCGCTGGTGCAGTAACAAGTGAACTGGCCACCACGAAAAGAATAAAAGAATACTGAAGTTGCACACAAACAAAATGCCATTAAACAATGTTCGTTCTTTAGGGACACACGGCTGACAACAATAGATGTTTGGTGCATTCCTTTTTTGCTGTGGAACATCTTTTATTTTCAGCCAAGATGGCCAACAGACCACCACAACCTACCATGAACATTCATTGTCATCCCACAATTGTATTTGGTGTCGAGTCCAAGGAAAATATATTTTTCTTTCGGGAAACAGAGAGACTGTGAAAAAATGTCATATTTTCAAGGGCCAACTGAGGCGTGGATTTATTAAAGAATATTTTTCAAGGGCCAACTGAGGCGTGGATTTATTAAAGAATATTTTTCAAGGGCCAACTGAGGCGTGGATTTATTAAAGAATATTTTTCAAGGGCCAACTGAGGCGTGGATTTATTAAAGAATATTTTTCAAGGGCCAACTGAGGCGTGGATTTATTAAAGAATATTTTTCAAGGGCCAACTGAGGCGTGGATTTATTAAAGAATATTTTTCAAGGGCCAACTGAGGCTTGGATTTATTAAAGAATATTTTTCAAGGGCCAACTGAGGCGTGGATTTATTAAAGAATATTTTTCAAGGGCCAACTGAGGCGTGGATTTATTAAAGAATATTTTTCAAGGGCCAACTGAGGCGTGGATTTATTAAAGAATATTTTTCAAGGGCCAACTGAGGCGTGGATTTATTAAAGAATATTTTTCAAGGGCCAACTGAGGCGTGGATTTATTAAAGAATATTTTTCAAGGGCCAACTGAGGCGTGGATTTATTAAAGAATATTTTTCAAGGGCCAACTGAGGCGTGGATTTATTAAAGAATATTTTTCAAGGGCCAACTGAGGCGTGGATTTATTAAAGAATATTTTTCAAGGGCCAACTGAGGCGTGGATTTATTAAAGAATATTTTTCAAGGGCCAACTGAGGCGTGGATTTATTAAAGAATATTTTTCAAGGGCCAACTGAGGCGTGGATTTATTAAAGAATATTTTTCAAGGGCCAACTGAGGCGTGGATTTATTAAAGAATATTTTTCAAGGGCCAACTGAGGCGTGGATTTATTAAAGAATATTTTTCAAGGGCCAACTGAGGCGTGGATTTATTAAAGAATATTTTTCAAGGGCCAACTGAGGCGTGGATTTATTAAAGAATATTTTTCAAGGGCCAACTGAGGCGTGGATTTATTAAAGAATATTTTTCAAGGGCCAACTGAGGCGTGGATTTATTAAAGAATATTTTTCAAGGGCCAACTGAGGCGTGGATTTATTAAAGAATATTTTTCAAGGGCCAACTGAGGCGTGGATTTATTAAAGAATATTTTCAAGGGCCAACTGAGGCGTGGATTTATTAAAGAATATTTTTCAAGGGCCAACTGAGGCGTGGATTTATTAAAGAATATTTTTCAAGGGCCAACTGAGGCGTGGATTTATTAAAGAATATTTTTCAAGGGCCAACTGAGGCGTGGATTTATTAAAGAATATTTTTCAAGGGCCAACTGAGGCGTGGATTTATTAAAGAATATTTTTCAAGGGCCAACTGAGGCGTGGATTTATTAAAGAATATTTTTCAAGGGCCAACTGAGGCGTGGATTTATTAAAGAATATTTTTCAAGGGCCAACTGAGGCGTGGATTTATTAAAGAATATTTTTCAAGGGCCAACTGAGGCGTGGATTTATTAAAGAATATTTTTCAAGGGCCAACTGAGGCGTGGATTTATTAAAGAATATTTTTCAAGGGCCAACTGAGGCGTGGATTTATTAAAGAATATTTTTCAAGGGCCAACTGAGGCGTGGATTTATTAAAGAATATTTTTCAAGGGCCAACTGAGGCGTGGATTTATTAAAGAATATTTTTCAAGGGCCAACTGAGGCGTGGATTTATTAAAGAATATTTTTCAAGGGCCAACTGAGGCGTGGATTTATTAAAGAATATTTTTCAAGGGCCAACTGAGGCGTGGATTTATTAAAGAATATTTTTCAAGGGCCAACTGAGGCGTGGATTTATTAAAGAATATTTTTCAAGGGCCAACTGAGGCGTGGATTTATTAAAGAATATTTTTCAAGGGCCAACTGAGGCGTGGATTTATTAAAGAATATTTTTCAAGGGCCAACTGAGGCGTGGATTTATTAAAGAATATTTTTCAAGGGCCAACTGAGGCGTGGATTTATTAAAGAATATTTTTCAAGGGCCAACTGAGGCGTGGATTTATTAAAGAATATTTTTCAAGGGCCAACTGAGGCGTGGATTTATTAAAGAATATTTTTCAAGGGCCAACTGAGGCGTGGATTTATTAAAGAATATTTTTCAAGGGCCAACTGAGGCGTGGATTTATTAAAGAATATTTTCAAGGGCCAATATAGCTTTCATATATATGTTCGATCAATTTAAAGTAAATGGTGTACCAAAATCCCCATATATCTTTCGATTTGAACGAAATTTGGCATAGCGAACTTAATTGAGACTAGAATGATGTGTTTAAATTTTCTTGAAAATTGGTCCAGATTTAGGCATAGCTCCCATATATATATTTGTCCGATGTAATGTAAATAGTTCACCAATGTCCTTATATAACTTCCGATTCACACGAACAAGGCGTGCATTTTTAAAAAAATATTTTTTAAAGGGCCATTATAGGCGCAGATTTTTAATATAATCTTTTTTAAGGGTCAGTTTAGTCGTGCAAACGTGGCGTGCATTTTGAAATGAATATTTTTATTGTGGAAGATCACGTTCTTCGTGGCTCCCTTATAAAATTGGTATATTAGAAAAAAATTGGAATCCCTCCAGCGTATGTATTGATTGGGTTTTCTCGGCTGTTTTCTTTCTTTTCTTCGTCGACATTCTTTGATAATGGAATTTTTGTTATCGTTTTTGTTGTTGTAATTCTTAGAAACTCATGTAAAGAAAGAAAGTGCCATGAAATCTGTTGCAACTGTTTTCATTTCACACATTCCTTAAAAGAGTGGCGGAGTTTGTCCTTCGCAGTTATTTGCAGTTGTTGCATTCCACTCTAAGTCGTCTGTAAAATTCTCATTCTTTTGCCATTGACATTTGCAAAATACTATTTCTTATGATTTCGCAAAAACAAATGTTTATTTAAATTTGCCTTATATGTTCACCAATGAAATTCAATGTATGAAAAACGCTCATGAATATAAGTTTTTTTGTTGGGTTCATCAGATATTGGCATATTAAATCAAAACTAAATACCGTAAAGTTGTACGTACACATCAATATTTTTGATGACAAAATATTTATTTGTGATTTTTTGACGAAAACGACATATCAATGGAAAACGGTAAAGTGGGATGAAAACATGTAGAAACACATACATTTTTTTAAGTAGAAGTTTTAAAAATGATTTAAGCAATGACGTTATCATGTCAGGTGCGTAGCAATTAGTGGTAGTTTATACATATCTTTTTATGATAATCTACTGGCTTCTATATGTATGAAAGACATTTTCTATTCTGGGATTTATACATAATCAAGCCAAGATGTCTTCAGAACTTAGGAGAATATACACATTTAGGACCCTATAGAGAGAGGTATTCAATTCCAAAGCATTATGAAATCAACGGAAAGTTCTATATATGTCTTCCAAACAGATAAAACTCTTGCAGAGGTCTTCTATATATATCCTACATATGTATCCTAACAGACGTCGAAAGAACATTGACATGAAATTTAACGAACTTAAATATGTGATCTTTATCTTTAAGTAAACCGACTAACATCAATCCCAACACATGACATTCTGCAACCTATTCTAAATTTCGCAAATAGATTTAAAGCAAATTTTACATACGCTATTTGGTATGCTTCAATATTTAAAATGTAATATCAATCAGGCACCCATTGATTATTTGGTGTACAATAAATATGAACAGATCAAAATTATATACGGACGCTATGCTATATCTAACTCTGATCCGATTTTAAAGAAACTTAGCAGACATCATTCTAAACCTAATTCAGTATCCTATGTAAAATTTCAAAATCAAAAATGCAAATCGAAAGATATATAGGAACACTGGTACCCCATTTACCTAAAATCGGACGAAAATGTATATGGAAGCTATATCTAAATCTGAACCGATTTTCACGAAACTTAGCACACATCATTCTAGACACAATTCAGTACCCTATGCAGAATTTCGTGCAAGTCGGAAGATATATAGGGACTTTGGTGCACTATTTACATTAAATCGGACGAGCTATAACTAAATCCGAGCTATTACTAAATCCGAACCGATTTTCACGAAACATAGCACATATCATTCTCGACCTAATTTAGTACCCTATGCCAAAATTCGTCCAAATCGAAAGATATATAGGGACTTTGGTGGACCATTTATATAAAATCGGACGAAACTATATATGGGAGCTATATCTAAATCTGAACCGATTTTCACGAAACTTAGTACACATCATTCCAGGCTTAATTCAGTAGGCTGTACAAAATTTCGTGCAAATCGAAAGATATTCAGGGACTTTGGTGCACCATTTACATAAAATCGGACGAAACTATATATGGGGGCTATATCTAAATCAGGACCGATTTTCTCGAAACTTGGCAGACATCACTCAAGGCTCAATTCAGTACTTTATGCCAAATTTCGTGCAAATCGAAGGATACATAGGGACTTTGGTGCACCATTTACATAAAATCGGACGAAACTATATATGGGAGATTTATTTAAATCTGAACCGATTTTCACGAAACTTAACACACATCATTATAGGCTTAACGCAGTACGCTGTGCGAAATTTCGTGCAAATCGAAAGATATTTAGGGACTTTGGTGCACCATTTACCTTAAATCGGACGAAAATATATATAGCTATATTTGAATCTGAACCGATTTTTCCAATTTCAATAAATTTTCCAATTCAATATAAAAATCCACATATCAGTCATCTATAAAGAAAGATTACTCATTTTAAGGAACTGATCTCATGAGGCCCTCTTTGATCAAGCCTAATATATCGAATAGACTTCTTATGGCCTATTTTTTCTGTGAAAATCATTCATAGAACCCTGAGACCCATTTGGAAAACATTGAAACATTGACATTAAAAAGCATTCTTCTACCAAATACCAACTGTCCAAAATGTGGTACCAAAATTCGGTATGCAAGTTACAATTTTTTCGTTCCCAATTTCGCCTACGTTCCTGTAATTTCATCTACATGTATTATTCAGTCAGTTTTTCTCTATTGCACACATGTTTTACTTACTCTACTCTGGTTGACATCTCGACGAGACATTAAGTCGAGACATTTTTTATGCCATTGATAGGAGGAACAATATTAAAATGCTCTCAACAACATCGACAGGCATCGATGTCACAAAATTTTCTGTGTGTGTGTGGGTATGTCCGTCCCAAATCTGTACGATACGACTGACTGCTTGTTTAACTGTCTGTTCATCAATCAGTTATCTTTTGTACATCAATTTATGTATGCATCTGTGTGATACATGATTACGATATTAATACGAGTATATAAGAACATTGAAGATCCTAAGGTGTATTTGGAATGGGGCCTTAACTAATGCTTGTATTTGAAACACCCAGTTATTTATTAGAATCTAATGTTTTATAATGTTTTTATTATAAAATGTAGCATACATTTAGGAGTTCCCCAAAAAGGTAATTAAATAATTATTTGAGTCGAATGCCCTTAAAAGACAGAAGAACGATAACACTGTGAGACAAGCCCAGGTTTGGAGTGGAAAAGTCCATATGGGGATTAAATCCTTTTACAAGTATATTAAGCAACCAGGAGGAAAAATCGCCATAGGTCACTTTTAATTTTTTTGCTGGTAACTCTAATTATATCCTTCACCACACTGTGGTACATGGTATTATGTCTTTGTGCATACGTTTGTAACAGCAAAAGGAAACGAGATAGACCCATAGTCCCTTTTGAGAATATGCATACAATCACTTTCTGAGTCGATTTATGCATGTCCGTCCGTCTGTTGGTGTTAAATTGTAAACAAAATACAGGCCGCATTTATAATCCGATTTGAATGCAATTTGGCGCAGCTCATTTGTTTGGCCCAAGGACGAACCCTATCGAAATTGGGAAAAATCGGTTCAGATTTAAATATAGCTCCCATTTATATTTTTTCGCCCGATTTAAGGTAAATGGTGCACCAAAGCCCCTATATATCTTTCGATTTGCACCAAATTTGGCATAACGTACTGAATTGAGCCTCGAGTGATGTCTGCGAAGTTTCGAGAAAATCGGTCCAGATTTAGATATAGCTCCCATATATAGTTTCGTCCGAGTTCATGTAAATGGTGCATTAAAGCCTTTCGATTTGCACGAAATTTGGCATAACGTACCGAATTGACCATAGAGTGATGTCGGTCAAGTTTCGTGAAAATAGCTCCCATATATATTTTCGTCCGATTTGATGTAAATTTAGTCCAGAATGATGTGTGCCAAGTTTCTTGAAAATCGGTTGAGATTTAGATAAAGCTCTCTTTTATTATAGATTGATTGTAAGTAATTGACGCACCAAAACAAAACGTACTGAAATTAATATAACCTAACCTGTGACAAGTTTCCTTGAAATCGCTTAATATTTGGATAAAGCTTCCATATATATTTTCGCCCGATTTCAAGTAAATTGGGCATCAAACTGCTCATGTTAGTTAGATTGACATCAAATTTTGCACAACTTATAAATTGAGCACAAAATTACGTAGTTGCGTTTTCTAGAAGTACAGATATAGCCCAACGGATGACCTATTTATATTTGTTTGAAGTCGATTTACATACTTTTGTCCCATTGTAACGAACGAATGACATGTTTATGGATAGATTTAGGTCGTTTCACATTTTGATAAATATCATATATTTTATTTCATCCAATTTCATGTTAATAGTCCTGTTTAATATACCCATAATGGTGAAGGGTATCATATAGTCGGCCCCGTCCGACTTTACTACTTTCCTTACTGGTTTTTTCTATGTGTCAATAATGTGTTTGTCTTTCAAATTGTAAGTTTAATTGATTTAATAATACCTGTAAAAATCTTTTTTATCAGAAAATACGATTAAAAATTAGTGATTCAGATCTGTCTCCTGCGAATACATTTTATTATCGTGTTTATCAGAGTGTTATAAAATAAATATAAATGTTTCAAAAGACGCTATTTCATAATACGGTTTTTCGAGTAAGGATCGAATAAAAGTGGAAGGATGAAAATATACGAATACCGATTTCTAGGCTTTAAGCACCCTATATAATATCTTATTAGCCACATTTTTATAGAATATTTGGAAGTTAAAAAATCTGGTCTGTGTTATTTACGGCTCAGGAAAAATGGCGACTAATACGTATAAAGAGGATAGAAGTAGGATATGTTTTACAAAAGTGTTTCTCATTCGATTTGACTGAAGACATGTAAACCAGCAATAAATTCATCGCACCAGAGCTCAAAAATTTGACCATTGGTGAATTTATATTTCGGAGGTCCATATCCCCATAATTGAAAACTTCCAAAAACCGCGCCAATATTCTTGATACTTCATTTTTGTACTCTTAAATTATACATATGAAAAAAACCTTTATCTAACAGTAACATATAGTATATTTGACAGTTGATGGCTCAAGCTCCATTCTTCTTTTTATTCCCAATACCATAATAACTTGTATAGAAAAAAATATAATAGGTTGGGGGAAAATAAATACATTATTTTTTCGGTAGATGGCTGTACTGATAGATTTGTCGTAAAGTATCGATAAAAAGATTTCAGGCTTATGATCTTTAGAAGGGTGACATTTCGCAGTAAAAGAATATTTTGCTGTTTTTTGTGTGGTGCATTAAGTTTTGAGTTACAGGGTGCTAAAAATGGAAGTGCACAAAGAGAAATTTCAGTACATTTTACAGTTTTTCTTTGACAAAGGCCAAAATGTAAGCCAAACGCCTAAAATTGTGAATGGTGTTTATGGTTCCGATACTGTAACAGCCAATTATGTGCAAGTTTGGTTTCGTAGATTCCGTTCAGAAATTTTTGATGTTAAAGATGCACCTCGCACAGGTAGGCCGCTCGTCGAAAATGTCAATAAAATCGGAGAAAGGATCGTAATATCGCACGGGAGCTAAAAATCGCCCATAAAACTTTTTTAAACCATTTGCAATGGACCAGAAACGGCTAGAATTGGCCAACAGGAGAGGTGCCGTTTTACACCAAGACAACGCTAGGCCATACATATCTAATGTGACTCGCCAGAAAATTCGTGTGCTTGGTTGGAAAGTGTTAAGGCATCCGCCATACAGTCCGGACTTGGCACCAGGCGATTATCATCTTTTTCTTGAATTGCAAAATTTCTTTAAGGGAAATTAGTAAAGTCGTACTGGGCCGACTATATGATATCATTCACCACTTTGGGTATATTGTACATATGAATCCTTACAATTGTATATCAATGTTCCCTCGAAGGAACATACTCATGTCTTCCTGCACCCTATGATACATTTAATTTCATTCGGACAGATTTAGAGTTGTCTGCGTACATGGGACAAATTTATGGAAAACGATTTATAGCAAAACTGATGCACGCTTTTCGGTACGCCGCACTGTTAAATATGTTAATTTCAGCTACTATGGCTGCATCTGCACGAATTTCAACAAAACGCAATAACGCCATTCAAGTCTTAATTTTATACGTTGTGCAAAATTTCGTGTTAATCGGACAAACATTAGGAGTTTGGTGCACCATTTATGTAAAATCGGACGAAAATATATATGGGAGCTATATCTAAATCTGAACGGATCTTCAATTCAGTACGCTATGCCAATTCAGTACGATATGCCAAATTTCGTGCAAATCGAAAAATATATTCGGACGTTGGTGCACCATTTACATTAAATCGGACGAAATATACAGTGGTGGTCACGTAATTAAAACATTTACCGTGGTAAAAATGTTTTGATCAGCCCTCGATTCGTTGGAAGTATTTCGATATACTGCACTTAAGGGATTTAGTGTGAAAATATAACGCCTATGTTGGCGTTGATCTCTATTGGCTGCTGGCACACAGCAGCATTTTTGATGCTCAACACAAGACTTCAAATATTTGTCAAACTGTAAATATTTTTGCTTTGAGGCTAAAATAGATTAAAAAAATATTATTAAAAAAAAAAAAATATTTTCATGTTCAATAGTTTTTAAGGGTCAAGAGTTGACCATCAAACATGCTGCTGTGTGCCAGAAACTTTTACTCGTCATCATAGGCGTTGACCTCTGTTCGTTCCGTTGTGACTGATATATTTTTTCGATAAAATATATTCTGTACTACTCGAAAATCGATTTGATATAATAAATGTCAATATCAATCGATATTTTCTCACATATTGCAAAAATATTCCGACCTTCTTCAATAAAGACTATCGAGGTCGAATCGTTCCTTTAGGTTAATTCCAATTTTTTGAGTTTTTTATATTTATTTATATTGAGAATTATTTATGGTTTTCTCCTAATTCCTACCATTTCTGGTACATTCGGACCTTTATTTTCTATAATAAGGGTGATTTTCTTAATGTTAGGTGTACTGTACAAATTTTTGGAAATTTTGATAGATTGTACATATTTTTTCAAAATTTTTTTATTTGTAAATGATTTTATTGGTGCTTAGTTTACATAATTTAACTGGATTTAAGAGCATTATTAAATATATTTTCAAAAAATGCAGTAAAGTAAAATATTGCACAATGCTTATACACTGCACAACTATGTTGTCAGAGTATTATAGCTTTGTGCAGCCCCAAGAGTTTGTAACGCCGCGAAATATTCTTCACGAAATTTTGCATGCAGGATTGGTTCTGGCCAATGAAGACCCCTATTTGGTAAAGATCGGTTAATATCTAAGGGATGAAATGGACCAAATACTTAATTTCCATCGGGTTTTCTGGTCGCTGTAGAGGCCGCAATTATGACTCAAACATCGCGAATTTTTACATAGAGAAGGGGATCGGGCCAAAGAATAAGCCTGTTTTGATAAGGATCGGTCAATATTTAGCGGGTCAAATGTACCCTGACTTTTGTGTGAAAAATTACAAAATTTGTATTCTATAGCGTATAGATTTACCCCTGAAGGACATAGACCCGAAAAGTTGTTGGTATATTCAAGGGCAGTGGTTGACCTTTAAATTGATACCAATAATATGGTCGTATGTACTCAGATGTGGGAGTTACACTTAAACAGGTCCTTATGTATTCAGATATTATTTAGTAACCCTTTACCACACTAGAGGGCGGAAATATAGCGCTGATCGCTTTAAAATGTTCCATGAAGTTCCAGTTATAGTCAAGAATAACGCCTAAAATTTTCGGTGACGATCAGATAATTATATTGTGATGAAGTGGACCGAAAAGGCTCCAATGGGAATAAGAAGATCAGAACACAAGGGAAGGGAATCTGGACAAGTAATTAGAAGGGCTGTACTGAACATTAGTAAGAATTGTCGGCCTCTAGTTGGTCCAGATGGTTCAAAAATCGCGAAATATTGCCCAGAATAAGCTAGGGTATTATGTGGCCACTTCAAAGTCGATGTATTTTCATAAAAACCGTTAATTATGGAAAAATAGCACGCAATAATTTTCTATTTTCACAGAAAGTTAGTGCATATGCACAAAGACATAATACCCTGTACCACAGTGTGGTGAAGGGTATAAAAAAATGCTGCGCAACCATGGGAACTGGTGCCCGTGTTTTGCATGTATCGATAGCTCGTTCTCTGCGTTCTCTTTTTGTAAGACATTTAATACGGCGGTTTCTCCTTTACTATCCTCTCTTTTTACTCTCCTCTCGTTTAGCACACCTCTAGTACAGTGTTGGGCAAAATTAAATTGAGAGCAAGTGTGTGCGAGCGTATCTGAGAATTCACCAATAAAAACGACTGACGTAAAGAGAAAGAAAGAGAAAATGTGTTTACCAATCGACCCTCAGTTACGGCAGCGTATATGGGTGAGCATGCCTGCTCTAGTATAAAAATAATAATTTCAATATTCTCTTACGCATTCCACTTTCACTACTTTGCTCACATTTGATAAAATAATAACACTGAGTACATCCCCACAATAAATTAAGAGCAATGATCAAATGAGAAGGTATTTTTGCATACTCTTATTATACCCTCCACCATAGTATGGAGGGTATATTAGTTTTGTTTTTCCGTTTGTAACGCATCGAAATAATCATTTCCGACCCTATAAAGTATATATATTCTTGATCAGCGTAAAATTCTATGACGATCTAAGCATGTCCGTCTGTCCGTCTGTCCGTCTGTCCGTCTGTCTGTCTGTCTGTCCGTCTGTCTGTTGTAATCACTCTAGCGTCTAAACGAATTGAGATAGATCGCCAAAATTTTGCATAGAGTCGTCTTTTGTCTGCAGGCAGGTCAAGTTCGAAGATGGGCTTCATCGGTCCA
>NW_026880110.1:0-29755 GCF_032173495.1 Musca vetustissima
TCCATTGTAATGTAGATCATCAAAAAATCAGTTCAAAGGCCTTCGCAACATGCATGCATGCATGTTCTTGCCTTTAATCTGCGGGCAAATGACCGTCCGTAATCATTTTCTTTTTCCGGCTCAATGTCGGGAATTGGGTCAATGCATCAGAATTTAGATTTCCAATAATTCGACTCTAATGGTTATTTTTGTTGTTGTTGCTATTGGTGTTAGTTAATCTCAGTGTTCCGAATTGACTTCCAATAGTACCAGAAGGAGTGGACCGATATTCCCCATCTTCGAATTTGAACTAAGATTGGAAGAAATAATAAGATTGGCAAAGTTTGAATGAAATGTAAATTTTCTGAAACGGATTTGGTCCAAAGAAACATGGGGTCTAGAACCAATATTTCGATGAGGCACATTTTCACGGTGTAAAGTGTATACACCCTCATTAGCCATAAGGCTGGGGTATAATTATCCATTAAAAATTTCTGAAATTTGTATTATAGTTTACATAGAAATGTCGGTATAGGTCCACTTTTTGGTATGTTCCCATATTTTCATTTCTAGTACCTGTCAGTATATCTATGGTGGAGGGTATCCAAAGTTCGGCCCGGCCGAACTTAACGCTTATTCACTTGTTTTTTTTAATAAATTTCAAACATTTAATTTCTACTAAGACCTTTTTTCTCCGTTTGCGGATATTTTAATTAAATCAAAACTACAGGCAGTTAAATACTCTGAAATAATGTGAACGTATATTGTCTCCTTTTTACCATTTAAGGGGACCCCCCATTCTCGGGGTCAAATTTTGTTTTGATTTAATTTGAATCTACGCTAATTCAAGAATGTCCCTACAAAATTTCAAGTGAAAATCTCAAGAACTCTTGAAAATATAGCCGATTTATTGTGTCAGCATCAAGTGACGGCTGAAGGGCTTCTCAAACTTTAAACGAGTTTTTCTCTAAACATTTTTTTGCGAATGGCGGGCACGATAACTCAAAAACTAATAATCCAATCGATTCCAAATTTTCAAATTTATATATATATATATATATATATATATATGGGCAATATTGCCAATTTTTTAACATAGCTGAAGCGGAGTTTCACCCCTTTATAACTCGGGAACTACTTATGTATATGAAAAAATATGAATAGTTTTGGGTTAATTGATCTGTCGTTGCAAACTGTTCATGATATTGACCTCCAAACTTTATTTTGGTGGAAGCTGTATCTACTTTAATGTAAAAAAATGTGTAAAAACAGGTTGAGGCGAACCAGTTTTTTTATGTTCTCTATCGATTTGTGACTAAGGCACTCATTGCACGGTCTTCGTGTCAAAATAAAACTAGAAGCCAACAAAATGGGGACTACGCCCCTTATGTATCATTTTTCAAAATTTTAACTGCATCTACCTTTAAATGATGCTGACATTTTGAAGCTCGATTTTGAGTGTTTTTCTAATTTTATTTCTAGCTTTAATACGCAAACAGGAATTTCTAAACATCGATTATAAGATTATTGTACTCGCGAATCTGCGTAATTTGATATGTATTTTGTGTATGTAGTATGCACAGCTTCAGAGTAATACTCATCCGAAGGTGCGAATTTTGTGCGATCAAATTTCTAAAAAACCTATTTTTCGGGCCAAATTTTTAGATCTGTCAACTGAATGATATGGGTACCCGCGATCAATAAGGTTTTTTACGTTTCGGATGATATAAAATCTTCTTCGTGAAAATCCATCTACTAGAACGGCGGGAACTGGACTTCCAAAAACACGAAATTTGGCAAAAAATGTTTTTGCAAATATCGCGGATTTACTTGCGTTTTCTGTGTATCATTTCCGCTTCAATAAATGACCTCATATGGATTTTGATCTTTTTCGAAAAGAGAACTTTAAAAACTTCAGCCGAAAGAGAGATGTACGCAATTTATCTCAAAAATAGATTGTGCTGGCACATCCATGGTTCTTAATGGACCACATTGAAATGGTATAGATCGATGTATTTTTTTAGGGTGCACACCGAAATCGGATGCGCGTTAATGGCATATGGAGTTTTCGGAAATTATTCGCGTTTTACGATTTTTTGGGTACTTCAATGTAACGTGCGGCACATCTTAGCCGTCAAATGCAATTTCGCAAAATATATATGGATTGGAAGATAAACTTCAGTACTTCCTCGAAACCGCATGCGCATCAAATGATTTTGAGAATTACGCGATTTACACGCAATTTAAAATGTATATTTCATAATATTATTTTATTTTAAGATTTATTCATATTTATAGAATTCTAAGATTTATCGGAAGGGTCTTGATATAATCCGCAAGGCGTATACTTATACACAACAAGTGATTATTGTTATATATGCCAATTTTTCGGCGAAATTCGGGTAAAATAGCAGAATAACCCCAACATTTTTTTCTGAAATTTCTTGTATACAATTAAAAAAACCAGTGAGCGGAGCAGTATAGTCGGACGGGGCCGACCATACGATACCCTACACAACTACCACGAACTCTAACTTTCTGAGGATGTTTATTCCGAGTCTGAGTAATATTTCGTGCCATTTGCCCCCTCTTGTCCGATTAGAGGTTAACAACACCTCTTTCTTACTTTTTGCGAATATTCAGTACAGTCCTTCTAATTACTTGTCCAGATTACCTTCACGGTGGGTTGTGTTGTGATTTTCGGATTATACTCTACTCGAAAACACTCAATAAATTATGTTTTTCGTCCATTTCATCCCAAAATTTTAATCTGATCATCGCCGAAAATTGTAGGCGTCGTTCTTGACTATAACTGGAACTTCATGAAAAATTTCAAAGCCATCAGCGCGATATTTCTCCCTCCAATGTGGTAATGGGTTACTAAATAATATCTGAATACGTAAGCACCTGTAAATATGTGACTGTAACTCCCATATCTGAGTAGATACATCACTATATTTGGTATCAATTTAAAGGCCAACCACTCCTCTTGGATATGCTATCAACTCCTGGGGTCTACATCCTCCAGGAGTAAATATATATGCCATAGAATACAAATTTTGTCATTTTGTCAAAAGTCAGGGTCAATTTAACCCGCTAAATATTGACCGATCTTTATCAAAACATGCATGCTTATTCTCTGGCCCGATCCCCTTCTCCATGCAAAAATTCGCGGTGTTTGGGCCATAATTGCGGCCTCTGGAGCGACCAGAAAAACCGACAAAAATTTAGTATTTGGTCCATTTCATCCCCTAAATATTAACCGATCTTTTCCAAAAATAATAGGCTTCTTCATTGGCCAGAACCCATCCTACATGCAAAATTTCATGAAGATTGGTCCATAACTGTGGCCTGTATCGTGTTTACAAATTATAATGGACAGACGGACGGACGGACGGACACACATGTCTAGATCGACTCAGCTAGTCGAGATATGACAATCGGTATACTTAAAGGTGGGTCTAGGACCAATATTTCGCGGCGTTACAAACTTTTGGGGCTGCACAAAGCTATAATACCCTGACAACATAGTTGTGTAGGGTATAAATAACACTTCGTTAGAATGATTTTAGGACAAAAAATGCCTCAGCACAATTTAATTTATAATCCATTTGTTTATGTCGTATACGTATTGATGTTACTCATACGCCACCTGATAGAAAAGAAACCGATATTACTTAATTGAAGTTATTATAAATAAACTGTATCCATAGATTTTTTTTCTTTCTTTTTTTGAATTGTGGCGTTATTATAGTCCTTGGAAAAATATATTTCAAAACTCCCGACTTGTCATTGTCTTTGAAAAAAATTATTTGTAAATATTCCAGGATTACAAATAGTGATGAAAAAATATTTATACAATTTTCATGATTATATTAGACTATTTATATTTATATAAATCGAAAAATAGCTATTTGTAGATATGTTTATGGTATTCCGCAGCGTATACTTGTTAATAGTAACTATTCGCCCTCTTACCATTATGTATTGATAACACTAATACGCCACAGGGTCCTCTGGTTAGTTTTCACATAAAATCACTTCTATAACTGCCCTTAAAAAAACATTATATTTCCAAAAAAAAAACTTTGATTAAATAGAATCACAGCCCTTGTACATTGCATAGTATATTTTAATGGTATTCTTTTGCGTATACTTGCTAATATCAATTATTCGCCGCTTCTCGTTATATATTAATGAAACTAATACGCCACATGGGTCTTGCATTAATTATACCGTTCACCACCCTGTCGTACAGGGTATTATGTCTTTGTGCATATGTTTGTAACAGGCAAAAGGAAACGAGATAAACACATGGATCCTTATGAGAATATGCATATATTCACTTTCTAAGTCGATTTATGCATTTCCGTCCGTCTGTCTGTCCATGTTAAATTGTAAACTAAGTACAGTCGCATTTATGCTCCGAATTGGATGAAATTTGGCACAGCTCATCTATTTGGCCCATGGACGAACCCTATTGAAATTGCGAAAAATTGGTTCAGATTTAGATATAGGTCCCATATATATTTTCGTCCGATTTAATGTAAAAGGTGCACCACCGTCCTTATATATCTTTCGATTTGGACGAAATTCGGCATAGCATACAGAATTGAGTCTAGACTGATGTGTGTTAAATTTCGTGAAAATCTGTTCAGATTATGATATAGCTCTCATATATATTTATGCGCATTTCATGTAAATGGTATACCAAAGTCCCAATATAAATACATATAGCTCCCATAAATATACATATAGCTCGCATATATATTTTCGACCGATAAATGGTTTAAGAAAGTCCCTATATATAGTTCGATATGCACAAAATTTGGCATAGCGTATTGAATTAAGCCTAGAATGATGTGTGTAAAATTTCTTGAAAATCGGTTCAGATTTAGATATATTTAATGCAAAAGGTTCAGCACAGTCCCTATATATCTTTCGATTTGGACGAGATTTCGCATGGCGTACTGAATTGAGTCTAGAATGATGTGTGTACAATTTCTTGAAAATCGGTTTAGATTTAGATATAGCTCCCATTTATAGTGTCGTCCGATTTTAAGTTGAACCCAAAATATGGCTATTAGGAACAAAACGTGCTGAAATTAGTATAACCTATTATTTGACAAGATTCGTTGGCATCGGTTCTCATTTGGATATATTGTGCACCAAACTCCTCGTGTTTGTAATATTGACATGACATTTTGCACAAGGTACAAAATTGAGCATAGACTGACGTAATTACGTTTTTAAAATTTCAGATATAATCCATATATATTTGCGACCGAGTTTGTGTTAACTGGCTTCCAAATATTCAACGGGTGCCCGATTAATATTTGCTTTAAATCGATTTACATGACATCACATGTTTATGGATTGATGTAAGTCGGTTTACATTTGGATAAAGGTCACATATCTATGTTCATCAGATTTCATGTTAATGGCCCTTTTGTTAGGACGCATCTGTTTAATATACCCATAGTGTTGAAGGATATCATATAGTCGGAACAAGGCTTATATAGTCAGGAAAAAAAAAACATTTTCAAAATCTTCGGACTTATAATAGCCTCTGAATAATGAGATTTTGTGGTTAATTTTTAATATTTGTATGGTCCTACGTTGTGTATACTTGTTGGTATTTATTATTCGCCTCCATATTATTGTGAATTAAAACCACCAATACGCCACCTGGTCCATGAGATATTTTTTCTGTCTCCTCCAATAAAAAAAATCCCTCAAAAAATCCTACCTCCTCACATTTAATCCTTCACATTTAATTAATATTCCTTAATGAACCACTTTAATAGTATTTTTTGTTTATAGAAAAAAATATATATGTGTTGCACACACATACAAACTATAATGTCTGCATAGAAATATATGTGTTTGTTTCCGTGCTTGTTTTCCCCCTTGAGATTTATTTATTTTTATACCCTCCACCATAGTATGGAGGGTTTATTAGTTTTGTTTTTCCGTTTGTAACGCATCGAAATAATCATTTCCGACCCTATAAAGTATATATATTCTTGATCAGCGTAAAATTCTATGACGATATAGCCATGTCCGTCTGTCCGTCTGTCCGTCTGTCTGTCTGTTGTAATCACTCTAGCGTCTAAACGAATTGAGATAGATCGCCAAAATTTTGCATAGAGTCGTCTTTTGTCTGCAGGCAGGTCAAGTTCGAAGATGGGCTTTATCGGTCCACGTTTAGGCATAGCTCCCATATAAGGGTACCCCCAAATTTTCGGTATTTTGGGGTTCTTGAGCGCGTTTTTCAACCGAATTCGCTGAATTTTGGTACTTTGAGTTCTTATTGGGTAGCAAATCTCCCCACCAAAAATTATAAATATAGGTCAATTTTTTCGGACAGCCCCCATATAAGGGTACCACCAATTTTCGGTATTTTGAGGTTCTTGAGCGCGTTTTTCAACCAAATTCGCTGAAATTTGGCACTTTGAGTTCTTATTGGGTAGCAAATCTCCCTACTAAAAATTATAAATATAGGTCAATTTTTTCTGGTACCCCCCATATAACGGTACCCCTCAATTTTCGGTATTTTGAGGTTCTTGAGCGCGTTTTTCAACCGAATTCGCTGAAATTTGCTATATTGGGTTCTTATTGGGTCCTAAAGGACTCCACAGAAAATTACAAAAATATGGGTCCACTTTTTCTGGTAGCCCCCATATAACGGTACCTCTTAATTTTCAATATTTTGGGGATTTTGATCGTATTTTTCCGCCGAATTAGCTGTAATTTAGTATTTTGAGTTCTTAATAGGTACCAAATCTCTCCACAAAAAATTATGAATATAGGTCCATTTTTTCGGATAGCCCCCATATAAGGGTACCCCCAATTTTCGGTATTTTGGGGTTCTTGAGCGCGTTTTTCAACCAAATTTGCTGCAAATTGGTATTTTGTAGTCGTATATGGTACCAAATCTCCATACCAAAAATTATTAATATTCGCCCCCATTTTGGGGTAGTCCTCAAATAACCCCCTTTTTTATATTAAAATGGTTATCTGATTTGTTCCGAGTTTTGAGTTTGGTTCTAAGTCTCTGATGTAATATTTTCACCTGTGGAGGATATCGAGATAAACAAGTAGAACGTAAGGTTCGATAATGAACTATAACCCGCATTTAGACATAGCACCTGTATGGAGGTTCCAGAATAAGTGGACCGCTATTCCCCATCTTCGAATTTGAACTAAGATTGGAAGAAATAATAAGATGGACAAAGTTTGGATGAAAACTAACTTTTTTGAAACGGATTTTGTCCAAAGAAACATGGGGTCTAGAACCAATATGTTGTGTTCCCTATATTTTCATTTCTAGTACCTGTCAGTATATCTATGGTGGAGGGTATCCAAAGTTCGGCCCGGCCGAACTTAACGCTTTTTCACTTGTTTTCGTTCAATTCTGTATAATGAACACATACTTTCCCTCCGAGTGTGTAGAGACACTTAATATTCTTTTGCCTACAAAAGCATAAAGTGTTATATTCTGAAATTGAATTGCATGCATGGTAGTAGGCGCATATACTCACACAAAAAGTTAAGTGTTGAAATGTATAAATGTGAGCCGCCTTACCAAACTAGAGTATGGGAATGGGAGGCAAGAAAAAAATCTATAAGTGTTTCTACATTCATATATGGCAACTCATTTATAATCAGTTAGTGTGTGAAGTGGAGAGGAGTGGAAGGCAGGGAGGGATGGCGGAAGAAAGGGATGCATGGTATAAAGTTAAAGGTGGCTGTTGGCTGGCTGGAAATATAAAGCCAATATGTTGTGTATATACAAAACTGGCATGAGTTCATGGCTTAAACATTAACATACAAGTGGTTTGTGTAGAGTGCCAGAGTTTCTTTCAATTTTCTACGCCAATGGCGCCAATTCTACACACATACATGAACTCAAGTCCTCCTCGGGCTTTCGAGAAACTATAGGATGAAGGAAGGTGTGTGTGAAATTGAAAAAATGAAGAGGGAGCAGTTGATATTTTCTAGCACATACTTAAACACTTATATATGTAGGCCCTGGGTCCAAGGTAATAATTGTATAATTGTTTTTTTGTGAATGTGTGAGAATGTGATAATTACTGAAATTAAATTATTTTATTTACATAAAATTTTAATTATTAATTATGGACATTTTATTTGTGGAATTTTTATTTCAATTAAAAATGTTTTCAGATCTTCCCGACCCGGTAAAAAAATGTTCAGCCTACAATTTCACTGCCAATTCCATGCAAATCTAGTGCATACCCGGTTATGATGGTGGCATCCCGCAGCATTTCCATGTCCAGGTCTATGATGAGTTGGATCGTCAGATTCTCTATAATACCTCTTTTCGTAATCCGGAATTTACTGTGTAACGTTTGCCCAGCGATTCGGTATTTGTACTAAGGATTACGTCTATAAATGCCCAGGGACCCAGTAAGGTGTCCTATCGTATAAGATGGAGAACACTGTCGGCACCACTACTGAGAATAGGTAAGTTATCAAGCAATTTAGAGGAATTTATATTGATTATCTGTTGTTGTTTTGCCAAGGGGGTTCGTATGATTGTTATTCCGATTTTATGTAAATTGTGCACTAAAGACCCAAAGTTTGTCCGATTGCCACACAATTTTGTGCAATACACTGTAGTTAATATAAGTTAATCTCTGCCATTCGGTTCAGATTTTGATATAGCTTCTACATATATATTTTCGTCCGATTTTACACAAAAACGACACAAGTTTTGCACAACGTACTAAAGTTTTGAAATGTGGAAAGTTTTGAAATCGGTTGAGATTTGGATAGAGCTTCTATATATATTTTCTACCGAGTTTGGTAATTTTGTTCCATTGTAAGAAGCAACCATATATCTGAACAAATGAAAAATGTTATATAAGTTGCAGAATTCGACGTCTGTTAGCATTCATCTGTTGAATATACCCAAAGTGGTGAAGGGTATCATATAGTCGGCCCCGCCCGACTTTACTATTTTCTTTACTGGTTTTTGTTTGATGAAAGGGTGGTTATGATTGTTATTAATTTAAAATACCCTTTAGCCTATGAGAAATATTTTGTCTAGCAACAATCATATGGCACCTTGACCCATTGAGACATCATTATATTTGCCAAAATTTTTTTCCACTATTAAAAGGGTAAGCGTATGAGAAATAGATTATCTAAAAATAATCATATGGCACCGTGACCCATTAACAAGTCATTAAAATTGCCCAAAATATTTCCAGTTTTAGAATTTTTTTTTTTTTTGTGATTTTTGAAAGGGCGATTATGATTATGATATTTGGCATAACAACATTCATACGACACCTTGACCTAGAAAGAAATTATTTAATCAGCTTCATTTTTTCTTTTTTCATTAAAAATCTTGTGTCATGTAAAATTAACTTTCCCTGTTGGCTTACAATATTCATAATTTTTTTTTTCTCTTTAATTTTCTTTTTTCTACTTTCCATCAACATCAAAAAATCTACCTCCGTATGGATTGTTTTTCCTTTACATCAAACTTTTACTGCATAACCAATGGCATCACAAAATGGAACAAAAAAAAACACCACCTCTGCATATGTGCGCTTTGTCGTTTTGTCGATCACCGAACAAATAGCATCCTCAACTGCAGTTCTGGTCCAACTAACCCCATTACTGGGTGCCCTAGTTGGTGTCATAGCAACACTTATTCTCGTTGCCATTTGTATTGTGATTTTTATGAAATTTCGCACAAAACACAATCGTCGTGGCCCTTAGCGGCGG
This sequence comes from Musca vetustissima, assembly GCF_032173495.1. Classification (NCBI taxonomy): domain Eukaryota; kingdom Metazoa; phylum Arthropoda; class Insecta; order Diptera; family Muscidae; genus Musca; species Musca vetustissima. The sequence goes on from NW_026880110.1 coordinate 9,742, forward strand.
TACAACGGCAACAACGAAAACTGACAATGGCAGCGCCGAGCCACTGTCACGCAACATAGGCAGCCATTCTAGTTTGGAGGATAAACACCCCGATGTGATAGCGCAGGAAACCAATAGTGAAGATGAATTCCGTTTGGAGGAGAAGGCATTCGATCGCTTGAATCTAGAATCATAACGTATTATTTATACGCCAACGTCGAGAATGAATGCCGCATCGCCGACACCGCCCTCACTGTCCCCCACCTTTGGCAAAAAGGTAAGCAAACAATATTTTTTGCTATGTTTTTTGCATTTCTGCCTGCACGGGGAATAATTGTTGCTGCCTTTTTTACTTCTGTTCGGCTTTGGGACTTGTTATAAAGAACTTACTGCAGAGTGGAAAAAATCCAACAAAATTTGTTGTGGCAGGGAATTTACCTCCCTTGTAATTTTTTTCTTTGCTCGGCTGCTTGCTTGGGCAGAAGCCTTTGCAACTATTTGCATTGTAAAATATTAGCTTTGTGGAACTTCCAATGGGAGGCTTTACGGTCAATCAGACAATCAAAGAGCAATACAAAAACAAAATGAAGGATAATGAAGGAATGAGGATGTACAGAGGACTTACCTTGATTTAGAGAAAGCAACAAAGCTGATTCACATAGAAGACGATTTAATACAAAGTCGTTGAAAAAATATTAAAAATGTGTGCTAGAAATTGTGCATGCAAATATTAAAAAGCCAGGTCTATAATTGACCAGTCGGACTACCCTTCACCACTTTGGGTATATTGTACATATGTATCCCCTCCAAGGAACATACGCATGTCTTTCTGTAACCTATGATAAATTTAATTTCATTCGGTCAGATTTAGAGACGATTTCGTACCACGGATTTATAGCAAAATTCATACACACTATTCGGTATGGCGCACTGTTAAAATTTTGGGTATATTGTACATATGTATCCCCTCCAAGGAACACACGCATGTCTTTCTGTAACCTATGATAAATTTAATTTCATTCGGGCAGATTTAGAGACGATTTCGTACCACAGATTTATAGCAAAATTCATACACGCTATTCGGTACGGCGCACTGTTAAAATTTTAATTTCAATCAGACACCCATTCGAAATACATATGGGTGCTATGGCAGCATCTACATCACTATCAACAAAACGCAATAACGCTATTCAAGTCTCAACTTGATACGTTGTGCAAAAAATCGTGGTAATCGGACAAACATTAAAAGGTTTGTGCACGATTTATGTAAAATCGGACGAATATATATGTATATGTGGGAGCTACATCAAAACCAGAACAGATTTTTTCCGAAACTTAACACATATCATTTTAGACTAAATTCAGTACGCTATGCCAAATTCCGTGCAAATCCAAGGATACATATGCACCATTTACTTAAAATCGGACGAAAATATATATGGGAGCAATATCTAAATCCGAACAGATTTTCACGAAACTTAGCACACATCACTCTGGACTTCATTCAGTACGCAATGCACCATGTACATAAAATCGGACGATAATATATATGGGAGCTATATATAAATCTGAACAGATTTTCACGAAATTTAACACACGTCTTTCTGGACTCAATTCAGTACGCTATGCCAAATTTCGTCAAATCGAAGAATATATAGGGACTTTGGTGCACTATTTTCCTAAAATCGGAGGAAAATATATATGGGAGCTATATCTAATCTCAACCGATTATCACGAAACTTGGCAGACATCATTTTAGGCTCAATTCAGTACGATATGCCAAATTTCGTGCCAATCGAAAGATATATAGGGACTTTGGTGCACCATTTACCTAAAATCGGACGAAACTATATATGGGAGCTATATCTAAATCTGAACCTATTTTCAGGTAACTTAACACACATCATTCGAGATCTTATTCAGTACGCTATGCCAAATTTATAGGAACTGTGGTGCACCATTTACCTAAAATCGGGCGAAAATATAATTGGGAGCTATTTGTAAATCTAAATCGATGTTCACGAAACTTACACACATCATTCTAGACATAATTCAATAGGCTATACCAAATTTCGTGCAAATCAAATGATTTTCAGGGACTTTGGTGCACCATTTACCTAAAATCGAGCGAAACTATATATGGGAGCTATATCTAAATCTGAACCGATTTTCACGAAACTTAGCACACATAAGCATGGACCTGATGAATTTGCTATAACAAATTTCGTGCAAATCGAAAGATATATAGGGACTTTGGTACCCCATTCACATTAAATCGGACGAAAATATATATGGGAGCTATATCTAAATCTAAACCAATTTTCACGAAATTTAACACACATCATTCGAGATCTTATTCAGTACGCTATGCCAAATTTATAGGAACTTTGGTGCACCATTTACCTAAAATCGAGCGAAACTATATATAGGAGCTATATCTAAATCTGAACCGATTTTCACGAAACTTAGCACACATAAGCATGGACCTGATTCATTGGCTATACCAAATTTCGTACAAATCGAAAGATATATATAGGGACTTTGGTACCTTATTTACATTAAATCGGACGAAACTATATATGGGAGCTATATCTAAAACTAAACCGATTTTCTCCAATTTCAATAGGGTTCGGCCTTGGGCCAAATAAGTGGCATGTGCCAAATTTCATCCAAATCGGATCATAAATGCGACCTGTGCTTTGTTCACAAATATACATGGACGGACAGACGGACATGCATAAATCGGCTCAGAAAGCGATTCTCGATTATTTTTCCCTGTTACAAACATATGCACAAAGACATAATACTATGTACCACAGTGTGGTGAAGGGTATAGAAATCCACCCCTTATATAGGACTCTGAAAAAGTAATTTTAAAAATCCACGCCTTATATATATTTGAAGAATCCACGTCTTATGTAGATCCCTTTTTTAACTCCACGCAGATCCCTATTCCTTTTAATTCAAGCATTATGTAAGGATCTACATTATTTTTAAAAGTCCACGCTTTATACAGATCCCTAAAAAAATATTTTTAAAAATCCACATAATCAACATTATTTTTTTCTCTTTATATAAAAATATCGTGCGGACATCAGGATAGAGATTTTGTTTCTATTGGAAAAAATGTATTTTAAGTTATAATTTAATTTTCCATTTGTGTATATGGTGACGTATAAGTAATTAAAACTCCATGTCATTTGTGGCGTATGAATAAATAATTTTCAACTTAATATTAAGTATACGCCACGTTAGCTTATTTATTATACTAATTTGTCTCGCATGTTTTTCAATTTGCTTTAACTTTTCTTCATCAAAAAAATATGAAAAAAACAATATTTGAAAACTTTACTTTGATCATTTAACTGGTGGTTTACTTATTATAGCTTCTTTTTTGGAAAATAACCCCTCTGGGAATTTTTTGGAGTCAAGAGGATCGAATATATGTCAAATAAAAATTGTTAAGTCTCACATTGTTGGCGGTTCTTAATTTCCTAGCCAATCAAACAACCCACCGAACAACAAACACTGGTGTCTGAGAAGTTTTGTTCTTAACATTAATGCCTTCTACGGCCAATATCTCTTGAGACAGTCTAGAATAAATTGAAACACAAACAAAAAAAGTAAAATTTTGTTTTATTTTTTTGTAACGATGAGGATTGTTTTGAAAGTATATATAAGTTAAATTTTGAAATCAAAAACAAACAACAACAAAGAAGGATATTGTTTTAATAAAAAAATACAAATAAAAATATTTCAAATTTTATATGAAACCGGATTCGAGTGAAATAAGGTTTATTTTTTTTGTAATTTTGGTCTGCATTTCATTAATTTTTTTAGTAAACCTTTTAAGTTCTTACGAACAATGTCCTTTCAATTTTATTTTATAAATTGAAGCATACTTTAAAGGGATTTTTTTATTGATTATAGTCATTATCATTTTGTCCTGACCTAAATTTATAAATTAAAGCATACTTTTTGGGGGTGAGAAGATTTCATTGTTTTTTTTTGCCATTATTCTTTATTTAACTTTCCAAGTGTTACAAATGAACTAATAGCCCCCTCATTATGCTCAAGCTAACCTAGCCTAACACATTTCCTTATTTTATTGACATATTTTTTGCTTTCCTTTCTTTTGCATTTTTCCTTCTAATGATGGCCATCTTGTGCTGACATTTGTTGATGACCACACACATACACACACACTCTCTCTCTCTCTCTCTCTCTGAAATAGTTTCCACATTGCCGGCATTTCCGTCGACACTACGACAGCTGTTCTATTAAATATCCTCGCAAGCATGACCGATAACAACCTAAATTTTTGTTACTCCTCTAGATTTAGTGTCATTTACGCCTTCTTGTCTTTCGTTCGACATATATACATCAATTTTCGTGTTATTGTGTCCTTAATGAACAGGACAAACAACACCGTTTTTTTTTTTTTTTTTTTTTTTTTTGGGGAAACTTCTTAGTTCCACTTCACTCCGTTTCACCTTACCCGGTAAAGTATCAATTTACTTCAAAGACATTTTTTGTAGGTTATTTACCTTCCAAGCCATTCATGAGGATGGTTGAGAGGAAGGTAGGTTGGGGAAGAGGGAGTTATCCATTGTTTGTTTGTTTTGAAGTATTTAAGTTTCCTTGGGTTTTTCCTTTTTCTCTTCTCATATATATGGTCTCTTTTTCATATAAGTATGCCTATTTGTATGCATGTGTGTGTGATAATGGCAGTGCCATTTTCAGTTAATGTTTCCCGTATAACATCAATAAACAATAACAATAAGTAGGGAACATAACAACAACAACAATGCCAATAACAAATATGGCAGTAAGACATTTTCATAAAGCGGAAGTGCGTGCTTGAAATCTTTAAGATATACAATATGTACACGCACACACATATACACACTCATACAAACACACTTTAGTTGATGGGTTGTGTGCGAGCAACACACAGGACTTTTTTTCTAATGCTATGATATCTCGTTTATCAGAATATTGAATGGGTGTATATTTAAGTATGTATGTTTATATTTTATTAAATTATAGTTGTTATTGTTGTATTTGGAGTCAAACTAGAATATCGAAAATAATCGCAAAGCAACAGGGACATTTGAGGAACTTCAATATAATTATAGTACTGGCGATAATTTGTTAGCATATAAATGTAACACACAAAATAACCAGTAAGGAAAGTAGTAAAGTAGGACGGGCCGACTTTGAAGTGTATCATACCTGCACTACTATGGGTATATTGAACAGAACTATTTACAATAAATTGGATGATATTTATCTAACTGTGAGTCGATTAAGATCAATCCATAATTATATCATTCGTTTGTTACAATGGGACAAAAGTATGTAAATCGATTTCAAACAAATATCAATAGGACATCCGTTGGGCTATGTCTGTACTTCTAGAATACGCAACTACGTAATTCTATGCTCAATTTTGTACGTTGCGCAAAATTTGATGTCAATCTGACAAACATGAGGAGTTTGATGCGCCATTTACTTAAAATAGGACGAAAACATATATGAAAACCGAATTAAACGATACTTGTCACAGGTTTTGTTATACTAATTTCAATACGTTTCGGACGAAAATATATATGGGAGCTATATCTAAATCTGAACCGATTTTCACGAAATTTAGCACACATTATTCTATACTCAATTCAGTACGCTATGTCAAATTTAGTGCAAATCGCAGTTTATTTGGGGATTTTTGTTCACTATTTACACTAAATCGGTCGAACATATATATGGGAGCTATATCTAAATCTAAACCGATTTTCACGAAACTTGGCGGACATCACTCCAAGTTCAATTTAGTATGTCATGCCAAATTTCGTCAAATCGAAAGATATATAGAGATTTTGGTGCACCATTTACATCAAATCGGACGAAACTATATATGGAAGCTATATCTAAACCTTAACCGACTTTCACGAAACTTGGCAGTAATCATCCTAGAGTTAGTTAAGTACGCCATGTCAAATTTCGTGCAAATCGAAAGGTATATCTGGTCTTTGTGCTCCATTTGCATAAAATCGGATGAAACTATATATGGGAGCTATATCTAAACCTGGACCGATTTTCACGAAACTTGGCAGATATCATTTTAGACCTTATTAATTACGCTGTGCAAAATTTCGTGCAAATCGAAAGATACATAGTTACTTTGGTACACCATTTACCTTAAATCGGACGAAAATATATATGTAGGAACTATATCTAAATCAGAATCGATTTTCATGAAACTTAGCACACATTATTATAGACGCAATTCAGTACGCTATGCCCAATTTAGTGCAATTCGAACGATATGCAATGTCTTTGGAGCACCAATTAGCTTAAATCGGATGATAATATTTATGGGAGCAATATATAAATCCGTACCGATTTTCAGGAAACTTAACACACATCATTCTAGACCTCATTCATTTACATAAAATCGGACGAAAATATATATGGGAGCTATATCCAAATCTGGATCGATTTTCACGAAACTTTGCACACATCATTCTATACTTAATTCAGTACGCTATGCCAAAATTTGTGCAAATCAAAGATTTCCAGGGACATTAGTGGCTATATCTAAATATATGACTATATCTAAATTTGAATCGAAACTCAATGCTCTTCCTTCTAGACTCAATCCAATGCTCTATGCCGAATTTCGTGCAAATCGAATGATATCAAGGCACTTTGGTACACTATTTACCTAAAATCGGACGAAAACTTAGCACACATTATTCTAGACCCAATTCAGTACACCATGCCAAATTTCGTGTAATTCGAAGGATATATAGGGACTTTGGTGCACCATTTACATGAAATCGGACAAAAATATATATGAGAGCTAAATCTAAATCTTAAACGATTTTCATGAAACTTATCAAACATTATTCTAGACCAAATTCAAAACATCATGCCAAATTTCGTGCAAATCGAAGGATATATAGGGACTTTGGTGCACCATTTACATAAAATCGGACGAAAATATATATGAGAGCTATATCGAAATCTGAACCGATTTTCCCGAAACTTACTACATATCATTCTTGTACGCTGTGCCAAATTTCATGGAAATCGAAGGATATATATGGGAGCTATATATAAATCTAAATCGATTTTCCCATTTTCAATAGTGTTCGTCCTTGGGCAAATAAAGCTGTGCTCAATCTCATCCAATTAGAATCAAAAATGTGAGCGGTACTTTGTTCACAAAAATACATGGATGGACGGACAGACGGACATGCATAAATCGACTCAGAAAGTGATTCTATGCATATTCTCAAAAGGAACCATGTGTCTATCTCGTTTCCTTTTGCCTGTTACAAACATATGCACAAATACATAATAACCTGTACCACAGTGTGTGAAGGATATAATTACTATTATTATTATTTGGATATGTAAAACTTAATTTTTTAGGATATTTGTAAGTTGTAAATATTTTATTGAAGACGTTGATTTAAAACATCTTTAATGTTTTCTGTAAGGCTTGATTTTTGACAAATATTTTTTTCGGTGCTATGTTTTGAGATTCACTTAAATTTGATACAAATAATCCTAACCCCTAAAATTATGTAATATTTTCATCAAATTATGTTATATAAATTTTAATCAACTTAAAAATATAGAATTACTTCACTTCATGTCACTTTGAATAGAAATTGTCCTTCGGTACACATCTTACAACCTGCTCTCTTTCCCATAAACCTTGTAACAGATCCCAATTTATTGATGAAATATGATAGCTCAACTTATTTTAAACTTTTCAGTCGTCATTAAATTTAAAATTTACTATCATTGCTAGGTTTTATTTACCTCTAACACCACCTTTCACCACCCATTATTGTCATAAATTTTCTGACACACACACATAGCCAATTCCTCAATTTTTTTTCAGTGCATACCTATATACAAATTACAATATCCTTCCCTATAGATGAATCAACTTACCTTAAGTAGGAATGATTCCTATGAGTGTATGGGTGTTTTTGTCACATTTTTATCATATCCGGTGTATTTTTTGCCATCCTGCTTCAGCTATCATTTTATGTGTCTAATACAAAACGTGACTTAAATATTTATAGCTGAAATTTCCGTAACAAAAGTGAAGCGATTTTTCGTCATGGTGGTGGTGATGGAAGAAAGACTTCAGTTAAGCGTTCAATCACCCTCGCACCCTTCCTCTTTACATTGAAATGAACATTTTTTGTGTTGGCCGCAAACAATTTATGTAAAATATTGTAAAAAGCTTTTTGACATAGACACCAACACTCAGACCAAAAATGTTATATTGTCATGCTGAATTATTATGGTTCGCATCAATGTGCTGTTCGTTTGTCGATGGGTGGTGTTACTGAGGTTTCTAGTTCGACATGCTTTACACGACTTCCGCTTCCTGGATATATATACATTTTTCTGTTGAGCATAGCACCTGGTCGAGCATATCAAAGATGTGTGTGTATGGGTGCGTGAGTGTGTGTATGACAAATGCCTTTTCTACTTTAATAGTTATTGGTTGTCATACGAGCTTTATAACAATTTTTCAATAGCCTGTGAGATAGTTTTCGAACAGGTATGAGATGGTTTTCGAACAGGTATGATGCCCACCGAATGGTTGTGGCTATTGGCTATTGGCCTAGCGGAAAATTCCCCTTTGTCGCAAAATTGACACATCGTAAAATCGATATGTAACCATTGTATGGGTGGTTGGATGGCGATTTTCTATTGAGAGGATCACATTTTTACGTATTTCTTTAGGCAGAGTTGGTTTTTTTACTTTTCGATAGAGTAGACATGGTTTTGGTTAGTTTGTTAACTGGTAGTAAAAAAAAACGGATAGGCAGACATAAACAACCAGGAACTACTATGTAGACAATAGGTGCCCGTCTGTTTGTTATATGCGGCATCAATTCTAGTTCACGGTTAGTAAAATGCCTTTAAAAGTCAATGTTATAGTATTTAAAGGCCAGAAAACATTTTTTATAAAACTCCTTAAAGTATGCAATGAAAAATATAAAAATAGTAATCCTAAAAGTAGATCTCAATTATCTTATGCTTTATTCCTCCTCTTTTTATACCCTTCACTACACTGTGGTACAGGGTCTTATGTCTTTGTGCATATGTTTGTAACAGGCCTTTTGAGAATATGCATAGAATCACTTTCCGAGTCGATTTACGCATGCCCGTTTATCCGTCCGTCCATGTATTTTTGTTAACAAAGTACAGGTCGCATTTATGATCCGATTTGGATGAAATTTGGCACAAGACGAAATGAATTTAGCCCTATTGAAATATAGTTTCATCCGATTTAATGTGAATGATGCACCAAACTCCCAATATTTGTTCGATAGGTACAAAATTTTGCACAGAGTACTGAATTAAGTGCAGACTGATGTCTGCGAAGTTTTGTTAAAATCGGTTCAGATTTAGACATAGCTCCCATATATAGTTTCGTCCGATTTTTTGGGAATGATACACCACACTCCCAATATTTGTGCGATTGGGACAAAATTTTGCACAGAGTATTGTATTAGATCCAGACTGATGTCTGCAAAGTTTTTTTTAAAATCGGTTCATATATAGATATAGCTCTCATTTCCGATTATTTGGTGAATAATGCACCAAACTCCCAATATTTGTCCGAATGGGACAACATTTTGCACAGAGTACTGAATTAAGTGCAGACTGATGTCGAAGCGAAGTTTTGTTAAAATCGGTTCAGATTTAGCTACAGCTCCGACTTTTTGTGAATGATACACCAACCTCCCAATATTTGTCTGATTGAGTAAAATTTTGGATAGCGAATGCTATTGAGAAAAAAATGATGCGTGATAAGGTTTGTTGAAATCGGTCCAGATGTTGATATAGGTCTTATATATATTTTCGTTCCGTTTTATGTAACTGGTGGTTACACGAAATTTGGCAGAGGATATTAAATGGAATATAGTGATTACAAACCAGTAAGGAAAGTAGTAAAGTCGGACTGGGCCGACTATATGATACCCTTCACCACTTTTGGAATATTCTATATATGTATCCTAATATACGTCGTTTTTGGTTATATATCTATATCTGAACCGATTTCACGGAAACTTGCCAGAGACTTATGTATATTACTTCAGTACGTTGTGTCAATTAGCCTAGCTATGGCTTTTTCACGAAGCTTTTCACTTAGACTTAATTCAGTACGCTATGCCAAATCCCTGCAAATGAAAATATTTCCAGGGACTTTGGCACACCATTTACCTTAAATCGGACGAAGATATATATGGGAGCTATATCTAAATCTGAACCGATTTTCACGAAACTTTGCACACATCATTCTAGATTTAATTGTGTACGCTATGCCGAAATTTGTGCAAATCAAAATATTTCCAGGGACTTTAGAGGACGAAATCGGACGAAACTATATATGGGAGCTATATCTAAATCTGAACCGATTTTCACGAAACTTTGCACACATCATTCTAGATTTAATTGAGTACGCTTTGCCGAAATTTGTGCAAATCAAAATATTTCCGGGGACTTTAGTGGACTATTTAGCTAAAATCGGATGAAACTATATGGGAGCTATATCTAAATCTGAACCGATTTTCACGAAACTTTGCACATATCGTTCTAGACAGAATTCAGTACGCTATGCCAAATTTCGTGCAAATCGAAAGATATATAGGACTTTGGGACACCATTAACCTTAAATCGGACGAAAATATATATGGGAGCTATATCTAAATCTAAACCGATTTTTCCCAATTTCAATAGGGCTCGTCCTTGGGACAAATAAGTGGCCTATGCCAAATTTCATCCAATTCGGATTATAAATGCGACCTGTACTTTGTTTACAATTTAAGATCGGCAGACAGACGGACGGACATGCATAAATCGACTCAGAAAGTGATTCTATGCTTATTCTTAAAAGGAACCATGCGTCTATCTCGTTTCCTTTTGCCTTTTACAAACATATGTACAAAGGCATAATACCCTGTACCACAGAGTGGTGAAGGGTATAAAAATAGTAATCCAAAAGTAGGTCTCAATTATCTAATGCAATTTGCTTCTCTTTTTTCTCGATTAAGTCGGTATACTCTGTTTGAGACACAACAGGATATTATTTCATCCTCCTCTCTCTCCCAGTCCCCCTTAGGCACTTTATTTTGTCAATTTTTATTTATTTATTTATTATTTATTTATTTACTCCTCTTCTTATTAATTTGCATTAAACTTTCCACTACAAAACTTCCCACAACTATTGTCGTGCAATGACAGAAAAAAAGTCACCATAACAACGTGATAATTGATTTCGAATAACTTCATTTGTTCGTTAATAAAACTTTTCCAATTAAAAACCAGTAAGGAAAGTAGTAAAGTCGGACGGGGCCGACTATATGATACCCTTCACCACTTTGGGTATATTCAACCGATGAATCCTAAGAGTTGTCGCATTTTTGAAGGACCAGTAAAATGAAATTGGATCCATAAACATGCCATTCTGCAACCTATACTAAATTTTTGCAACATATACTAAATTACTTATTTTAAAATAGGACGGAAATATACATAAAAGCTATATCAAAATCTAAACCGATTTCATCGGAACTTGTCCCAAGTTATGTTATACTAATTTCAGTATGTTTTGTGCATATCAGAAACATTTTAAGATCTTGGTGCATCATTTACTAAAAATCGGGAGATAATATATATGGTAGCTCTATCCAAATTTAAGCCGATTACACCAAAACTTTCCAAATTTTAGGGACTTTGATAAAGAATGATATATAAGGACTTTGTTATACCATTTAATTAAGTCGGCCGAAAATATATGTGGGAGCTATATTTAAATCTGAACCGATTTGCATGAAATTTAACACGCATCGCTCTAGACTTAATTCAGTACGCTATGCCAAATTTCGTGCAAATCGATGGATATATAGGGACTTTGGTGCACTATTTACCTAAAATCCGACGAAAATATATGTGGGAGCATTATCTAAATCCGAACCGATTTTCATGAAATTCAACACGCATCGGCTTTGGTGCACTATTTACCTAAATTCGGATGGAAATATATATGGGAGCTATATCTAAATCTTAAATGATTTTCACGAAATTTTACACACATCTTTCTAGATTTAATTCAGTACGCTATGCCAAATTTCGAGCAAATCCAAGGATATATAGGGACTTTGGTGCACTATTTACCTAAAATGGGAGGAAAATATATATGGGAGCTATATCTAAATCTGAACCGATTTTCACGAAACTTGGCACACATCATTCTGGACCTAATTCAGTACTCTATGCCGAATTTCGAATGATATATAATGATATATAGGGACTTTGGTGCACCATGTACTTTAAATCGGACGAAACTATATATGGGAGCTATATCTAAATCTGAACCGATTTTCTCAAAACTTGGCACACATCGTTCTGGACCTAATTCAGTACTTTGTGCCAAATTTCATGCAAATCGAAGAATGTAGAGGGAATTTGGTGCCCCATTTACCTTAAATCGGACGAACCTATGTGTGGGAGCTATGTCTAAATCTGAACCGATTTTCTCGAAACTTGGCAGACATCATTCTAGACCTAAATGTTTAGGCTGTACCAAATTTCGTGCAAATAGAAAGATATATAGGGAATTTGGGGCACCATTTACATGAAATCGGACGAAACTGTGTATGGGAGCTATATCTTAATCTGGACCGATTTTCTCGAAACTGGGCAGACATCATTCTAGGCTCAATTCAGTACGTTATGCCAAATTTCGGGCAAATCGAAACACATATAGGGACTTTGGGGCACCACTTGCATGAAATCGGACGAAACTATATATGAGAGCTATATCTAAATCTGGACCGATTTTCTCGAAACTTGGCAGACATCACTCTAGGCTGAATTCAGTACGTTATGCCAAATTTCGTGCAAATCAAAATATATATAGGGACTTTGGGGCACCATTTACATGAAATCGGACGAAACTATATATGGGAGCTATATCTAAATCTGGACCGATTTTTACGAAACTTGGCAGACATCATTCTAGACCTAAACGATTAGGCTGTACCAAATTTCGTGCAAATCGAAAGATATATAGAGTCCGTTTACATTAAATCGGTTAAATATATATATGGGAGCTATATCTAAATCTGAACCGATTTTTACGAAACTTGGCAGACATCATTCTAGACCTAAATGATTAGGCTGTACCAAATTGCGTGCAAATCGAAAGATATATAGGGACCGTTTACATTAAATCGGTTAAATATATATGGGAGCTATATCTAAATCTGAACTGATTTTTTCCAATTTCAATAGGGTTCGTCCTTGGGCCAAATAAGGGACCTATGCTAAATTTCATCCGATTCGGATTATAAATGCGACCTGTACTTTGTTTACAATTTTACATCGACAGACAGACGGACGGACGGACGGACATGCATAAATCGACTCAGAAAGTGATGCTATGCATATTCTCAAAAGGAACCATATGTCTATCTCGTTTCCTTTTGCCTGTTACAAACATATGCACAAAGACATAATACCCTGTACCACAGAGTGGTGAAGGGTATAAAAACAACTTGAGCTCTAGTTCATCCATAAAGATTCCCTGTGGTACTGTTAGTAATAAAGGGGCACCTAGGGAGCGTATTTAGAAAATTACGAACTCTTCGGGATATAATCCAATACAAATAAAGAAAACTATTTTCACAGCATCATATTTCCCAACGTTCTCATATTTCACGGGATCCACTTGGTACCATAGGGCGTATAGTCAATATCACAACATATACGCTACGATACACTTTATATCAAAAATTTTGGTCTATAAGTTCGCTCAATCGAGTTACTAATTAAAGTGTACCCTTTTCCTTGGAAGCCAGGGGGTATGCAGAGAATCTCTGAGCTCCAGCTCTTCTTGAGGGTCATCTCATTCATAAAACCAGTAAGGAAAGTAGTAAAGTCGAACGGGGCCGACTATATGATACCCTTCACCACTATGGGTATATTAAACAGGACTATTAACATGAAATTGGATGAAATAAAATATGTGGTATTTACCTAATGTGAATCTACCAAGATCTATCCATAAAGTATGTAAATCGACTTCAAACAAATACAAATAGGTCATCCGTTGGGCTATGTCTGTACTTCTAGAAAACCCAACCACGCAATTCAATGCTCAATTTTGTACGTTGTGCAAAATTTGATGTCAATCTTACTAACTTGAGGAGTTTGATGCCCAATTTACTTGAAATCGGTCGAAAATATATATGGAAGTTCTATCCAAATATTAAGCAATTTCAAACAAAAACAAAATCGGACTAAACTATATATTGGAGCTATATCTAAATCTGGACCGATTTTCTCCAAACTGGGCAGACATCATTCTAGGCTCAATTCAGTATGTTATGCCAAATTTCGTGCAAACCGCAAGGTATATGTGGTGCACCATTTACATGAAATCGGACGAATCGGCAAACATCATTCTAGACCTAAATGATTAGGCTGTACCAAATTTCGTGCAAATCGATAGATATATAGGGACCGTGTACATTATATCGGTTAAATATATATATGGGAGCTATATCTAAAGCTGAACCGATTTTTCCCAATTTCAATAGGGTTCGTCCTTGGGCCGAATAAGTGACCTATGCCAAATTTCATCCAATTCGGATCATAAATGCGACCTGTACTTTGTTTACAATTTAACATGGACAGACAGACGGACGGACATGCATAAATCGACTTAGAAAGTGATTCTATGCATATTCTCAAAAGGAACCATGTGTCTATCTCGTTTCCTTTTGCCTGTTACAAACATATGCACAAAGACATAATACCCTGTACCACAGTGTGGTGAAGGGTATAAAAATTGAGCTCTAGCTTATCGATAAAGATTTCCCTGAGCTCCAATTAGTAATAAAAAGGCACATGCAGATCACATTGAGAAACTATTGAAATTTTGGGGGTATAATTTAATAAAAATAAAGAAACTTATTTTGGTAGCATGATATTTTTCCAACGATCTCATATTTTAAGGAATCAACATCCATTTTTTAGTTTTGTTTGCATTGTAATTATAAACTACACGAAATATGGATAATATTTGGTACCTTAGGGCGTATAGTCAATATCACAGAGTATACGCTACGATACACTTTCTATCAAAAGAATTGTTCTATAAAAATTTGCATTAAAGTCTGCTAAATCGGGATTTAATTGGAGAAACTTTCGATGAGGATATGAGAATAATAGTTGAACTTTGCCTTACATACCACAATTATTATAAAATGAACCTTATTGATTCACGTTTCATAGTCATGATTATCCACAACCATTTATTTCAGTTTTTGGATAGCTCATATCTGTCACTATGTAATTACTATGGGGCGTATGGTCAATATCACATCGCATACGCTTCGGTATACTTTCTATTAAAAAAATGTTCTTTGCATTATAAGTCTGCTGAATCGGGGGTTTAATAAGGAATTTGATGAACTTAGCCTAACCTACCACAATTATTATAAAATTAATCCCATTGATTCACTTTGATAGTCTTATCCACAACCATTTTTATACCCTACACAACTATGTTGTCAGGGTATTATAGCTTTGTGCAGCCCCAAGAGTTTGTAACGCCACGAAATATTGGTCCTAGGCCCACCTTTAAGTATACCGATCGTCATATCTCGACTAGCTGAGTCGATCTAGACATGTGTGTCCGTCCGTCTGTCCATTATAATTTGTAAACACGATACAAGCCACAGTTATGAACCAATCTTCACGAAATTTTGCATGTAGGATTGGTTCTGGTCAATGAAGACCCCTATTGTTTTTGGTAAAGATCGGTTAATATTTAGGGGATGAAATGGACCGAATACATAATTTTTGTCGGTTTTTCTGGTTGCTCTAGAGGCCGCAATTATGATCCGAACAACGCGAAATTTAACATGGAGAAGGGGATCGGGCCAAAGAATATACATTGCCAGTTTTGATAAAGATCCCTCAATATTTAGCGGGTCAAATGGACCCTGACTTTTGTGTGAAAATTGACAAAATTTGTATTCTATGGCGTATATATTTACCCCAGAAAGACAGAGATCGGATAAGTTGATAGAATCTCCAAGAGGAATGGTTGACCTTTAAATTGATACCAGTTATATTGTCGCATGTAACTCGGATGTGGTAGTTACACTTAAATTTTTACAGATGCTTACGTATTCATATATTATTTAATAACCCATTACCATACTAGAGGGCAGAAATATAGCGCTGATTGCTTTGAAATTTTTCATGAAGATCCAGGTATGGTCAAGGTCAACGCCTATAATTTTCGATGATGTTCAGATAATAGTTTTGGTACAAAGTTGACCGAAAACTGAATTTTTCATGAAGATATAGGTATGGTCAAGGACAACGCCTATAATTTTCGATGATGATCAGATAATAATTTTGGTACAAAGTGGACCGAAAACTTAATTTTTTGTCTTTTTCCGAGTCGATCAGTAGACCACAATTGAAAGCCGAACATCACAACAGAACCCATTGTGAAGGGAATCTGGACAAGTAAATAGAAGGGCTGTACTGAATATTAGTAATATTTGTTGACCTCTAGTCGGTCAAGAGGGTGTAAATATCGTGAAATATTGTCCATGCTCAGAATATAGAACCACATAAAGTTAGATTTTCGTTGAAATTGTGTAGGGTATCATATGGTCGCCCCCGTCCGACTATACTGCTCCGCTCACTGGTTTCAGTTTTGTTTGGATTGGTCTTATCTGTCCCTATGTAATTACCATGGAGCGTATGGTATATATGACAACGTATACGCCACCATATACTTTCTATCAAAAAAGTCTCCTAAATCGAGGATTTGTTGAGGAATTAGAGAAGCTTAAATTCGATGAGGATGTGAGAATAGTAGCTGAACCTAGCCTAACCTCCATAATTATTTTAAAATTAATCTAATTTCCGCACGTGTGATAGTCTTGATATAACGAATTATTGATTGCCCCCCTTAAGGTGGAATAATTATTTCACTGTCAGTTGAAAAATTATGTTGGGAGCCAAGAATTTTAGAGTTCTTGATCAAATTTGTATTTTATAAATTTATAAATTTGTTCTTATAAATTTCCAAAATTTCAAAAAATATTTAACCTCTTGTCCAGTATTTAGTATTTCTTGCATCCACGAACAATTGCGACAGCATGCACTTTTCCAGTTATCACCACACAATGTAATTGTGCTGTTCATTTTTTTCTAGCTGATATTATTGTTGTTCTACTATTCTACTCTTCTTCATGTTTGTCCTGCAAAAGAAAAAAAAACCATCCCTTCCCACTCACAATAGCTTTGACTCTTAACAATTCACATGGCTGCACAAACACTGAACACAATGATACCCGAATTACTGTCATCGTCGTCGTTGATGCTACCTTTGCGGAAAGAAGCAATGCAGCGACACGGACACCGACACCAACAACAACAAAAAAACCCCCCGCAACCAAGTCAAGGGATATCCTAAGTTCAAGCAGCTTAGTGTCTATCCCGTGCATCTAACCGTACACAATACATCAGTATCAGTAGCCGCGTCGGTAAAAAAATGCATGCCGTGTCGTTGTGGTGTATTTCGTCGCTTCGTCGAAAACAATGCATAGGATATCGTCATAAGTGTCTGACAAGCATTCACAGGCGGATGGTTTGAGTTTCAACGCTTTTTACACTTTCACAAATCGTTGGCATTTTGTATGGCTGAAGACTAACGAAATTTTTCGCTGTGACATATTAAACGATGGTGGAATGGAAATGATGGAAAATAGGTAGATGGGAAAGAAACAAAGTAGAAAGGCGCAGCACAAGCATACTTTACCTGACAAAAGATGAACTGATGCTGCAGATAGTCCCTATATGCCAGCTAAAGTATCACGGAGTCGTCTCAGCGACTTGTAGAATAGGACGGTTTTTATGAACAATAAGACACGGCGCAAGCACATTTTATTGTGGAGTTGAAGCTTTTACAGTCTTCATTGACGTGTATGTGGCATATACAGATGAGCTGAAGCTTCTCTACAGGCGACCTGAGGAATAGGAGAGTTTTCATGGAGAATTTGAAGCTCAGGAGTCTTCGTAGAATTCAGAGACTTTTGGTTTTCCAATTTCTAGGTTTCTGAATAAACTAGTCATTACTGTTCTACATCAAGAAGGCTGGAATTGGGTGGCGTGAGGAACCTGGATGTAGCAAATCTAAATCATTGATAATTTTCGATGACATAGAAGGAATATTTCTTTTCCTTCAAACTAAATTAAAATTCATCCTCGTTTCTTAAAGTATTAGCTCTTTTAGTCTAAGTTAGCTGTTCGATTTTTCAATCTTTGACTGTTGATATATATCTAACCGAGATGTGTAAGTGCTTCGATACATGCAGCTACAATATTCCTCCTTTGATATCTTGTGCTTCTTTTTTGTAACTACTAACCAATACCGACAAGCATACACACATATTGCCGTTGTATGTGGTATACGTTGTGGTTTTATGCTCTGAATCAATTATTTGAGTTCTCAATAACACAACGAGAGAAGGACATCATACGCAACTATTCAACTCACTTCGTATCTTAGAATGTGTGTGTGTGTGCATTGTGACTTTTCTTTTGGATTTCAATAGAAATTGAACGAAATTGGCCAACAGAATGTTAGAAATCTAATTCACTTAAAAATATACACCAAAATGCCACAACACACGAACACTCACTCGAGTCACCCATTACACACATCTGCAGATGCACTTCCACACAACCATTACCCATAGTTATTCAAACAAATTTCAATTAATTAAACTAAATGAAAGTGGTTTCCATTACATCGTTACGCTTCAAGGAATGTTTGTTTGATTCAACGCATTGACAAATGCACGGACCTGGAAGGAACTTCGGGAATACAAGATTGTGAAAAGATATTGCAGTAACCGAAATGTGAATGAATGCAAGACAGGAAGATGTGACACTTTTAAGATTATAATTTCAAATGACTTTTATGCAGTCACCACAAACACACATGCACCACACACACATCTGCAGTGTATGTTCCCAACTAACGTTAACAAAATTAAAAATATTGATTAGTGCTGATGTTTGTTAGCGATTTTGTAAGATTTTTTTGTAAGATAAGATTTTTAAAATTTAATTATACTAAGATAATAACCTTTCAAATTTCGTTGATGATCAGATGACATTATGGACATAATGTCCATAATGCATGGTTTCTAAGGTCATGGCTCTAGAGGCCTCTATTGCAAGCAGAACACAAATTTTGTTCTGCTTTGACCAACTATTTAGAATAACTGTTTTAAAAATGGTCGGTCAATATTTTAACATATTCCTGTAATCCATACTCGGAATATTGATCTGCAGAAAATTATAGTTCGGTAGTGGTTTTGTACAGTATCATATGATCGGTCCCGTCCGACAATATGGCTCCACTCACTGTTTTCCATTTATGCCGTTCTTACAGCAAATGAACGATTTATAGTCGCTTCTTTGTTATCAAAGATATTATATGAAAGTTGTGCACCAACAATGCAACGTCTGGCTGAATGACATAAACTGTAGCACAGCGAGCTTTGATGCAGCATGCCGAATTACATTTATTAGTATGACATTTCTATATTGCTGTAGCGATGGAAACCTCCTCGATATTAATAGGATATAATTATAATTGATTATCATATATTTCATAAGTGGTATGCAGTCAATTCAAATTACCAATGTTCAACCTTAAGGGATTCACTAGGAAAATATAACATCGGTTTTATATGAAGCGGGAACTGTCGACCAATATTCCTAAATAATATGCAGGCGAGAACATAACCGTTAATGAATAGCCGACTATTTGATACCCGAAATTGAAAGTTTGTTTTCAGGAAGACGGCGTCACTTCACATATATTGTAACAATTAATGGATTTAGTGAAAGAACACTTCGTTGAGCATCGTCGGTTGGCTACTAAAATCGT
>NW_026880111.1:0-29734 GCF_032173495.1 Musca vetustissima
GCCGCATTCGACAACCTTATCCGTTCAGAGGTGTTTGGCATTCCTGCAAAATTAATTCGGCTATGCAAGATAACTTTAACTGACAGAAGATCAGCTGTTAAAATCGGTAAGGACCTCTCGCAGCGCTTTAATACCGAACGAGGATTCAGACAATGTGAGAGTTTGTCGTGTGGCCTTTTTAATATCCTGATGGAAAAGGTCATACGAGAGGCAAACGTCGACAGAAATAGCACTCTGTACACCAAACAACACATGTTACTCGCCTTCGCCGATGTCATCGACATAATGGGTCGAACCAAAGTGGGTCTGGCAGTAAGAATAACAAGCTGATAGTATCAACGCGCAAGACGCCCAGTAGACTCGGACCAACTGTGGAACTTGAGAACTACAGCTTCGAGGTAGTCAAAGATTTTATATACCTTGGTACCGCCATGCACAAAACGAATGACATCAGTTTTGAATGAATCTTTCTAAAAATATTTAAAATAAAAATCTTCTAATATTACAGTAAAACCTCGATAATCCTCACTAAATCCAGACTGCATTGCGCAACTCTCACCTGACATACTTATATTTTTTTTAATTATCCAAAATATATTTTGTGGATTTTTTCCTATTTTTTGTCATTTCATTTGAAGCATTACCCTTGTGGTGAGGGGTAATGCTCTCGCTACATTTCATTTTCCTCAATTTCGTGTCAATTGCTTTTTCTTTTCTTCGTTCATTTTTTTCCAATTCCACATAAAATGAACATTTTTATCTAAACTGTGATAATTGAATCAATTATTGTCAAAATACTTCCAATGACTTTATGGTTCTGCTATCTTTTTTTTTTTTTTTTTTTGGTTATTATTCTTTTTGTGTGTTTTTCTTTCATTCGTTGTTCACTTTTATACTTTTGGTATACCACCTCTGCTCCCTCGTTCGACCAGCTAGCCAATGGTCCATGGTAAATTGAAACATTTGTCTATAATTCGGTGTAAAATCGTTCAATCGCTCGTTCTGTTGTCTTTTCTTTTAATCTGTTTCATCAGCATCGCCATCATCATCCCCATCATCATCATTACGAGTTGGGCAAACGCTTCGAAGCGGATAAAATGATTTTAATGGGGAAATCCGATGACAATTATTACCAGAATATTGTTCAAAGTTGTTTCATTTTTATTTTTTTTTATCAGATTTTGTTTTTTCTTCTCATTTCATTTCGTTTTTGTTAATTTATGCATTTGGACATAATTGTCCAAGAAGATTTGTTTTAATTTCAATTTTAATCTAGATGGGGGAAATAGTATTGAAGATATTTTGAACTTATTTGATACAGATGGTTGAGTCATAAAAATTGGGGAGATTAAAAGAATTTGAGAGTGGTTAACCAAAGGTTATGTTTCACGGAAACCATTGGGATTATTCGGAGATTTAAGAGAGGGTAATAATTTTAAATAAGTTTACCCAGTTTACAAGGCATGTAATTTTTAACAAAAGGTTTTAAAACGAATATCTCATTACAGCCATAGGCCATGGATGGTGTCTGGAGAAAAATATTCTTTAAAAATCCACGCCTTAGGCCTTGGATGTTGTCTGGAGAAAAATATTCTTTAAAAATCCACGCCTTAGGCCTTGGATGTTGTCAGGAGAAAAATATTCTTTAAAAATCCACGCCTTAGGCCTTGGATGTTGTCTGGAGAAAAATATTCTTTAAAAATCCACGCCGTAGGCCTTGGATGTTGTCTGGAGAAAAATATTCTTTAAAAATCCACGCCTTAGGCCTTGGATGGTGTCTGGAGAAAAATATTCTTTAAAAATCCACGCCTTAGACCTTGGATGGTGTCTGGAGAAAAATATTCTTTAAAAATCCACGCCTTAGGCCTTGGATGGTGTCTGGAGAAAAATATTCTTTAAAAATCCACGCCTTAGGCCTTGGATGGTGTCTGGAGAAAAATATTCTTTAAAAATCCACGCCTTAGACCTTGGATGGTGTCTGGAGAAAAATATTCTTTAAAAATCCACGCCTTAAGCCTTGGATGGTGTCTGGAGAAAAATATTCTTTAAAAATCCACGCCTTAGGCCTTGGATGTTGTCTGGAGAAAAATATTCTTTAAAAATCCACGCCGTAGGCCTTGGATGGTGTCTGAAGAAAATATTCTTTAAAAATCCACGCCTAATCCTTTATTTTTTTTTTACAGGTGGGATCGTCCTTTAAGCTGTTCTTTTCAAAAATCCACTATTAATTTATCTAAAATCTCCACACTCATTGCCCTATTTATCCTTCCAAGTTCCCCTACCCGCCTGCACGGTTAAAAATAAATAATAATCCTTAACCGAAATCACACACGTCTGATTATTTTGTTCATTTATTTCGTCTCCTTTCATCTGTTTTTTTTTTCTTTTTTGCCTCCATTGTTTGAAACTCTGGTGGTGGTGGTGTTGGTGCCTCCGAAACCAAAAGTCGGCAAACAGTTGAGTTATGATACGTGAACGTGTTAAAGAATTCTCAATGGTCTCCGAAATAGTCGGAATAAACGCAAAATCCTTTTTGGTTGAAAGGAACAACAAAGAGAGCATTACAGCCAATCCAAAAAAAAGGAATGTGTGTGTGCGTGTATGTGAAAGGATTTTTGCCAGGATATGACAGGAAGTTAACGGAATTGGTGCTGAAATAAATGTGTGCGTGTCAAGAGATAGTTTTAATTCAACAACTTTCTTTCTGCTACCACCACACCGCCATGCCATTCACCTAGTCAGCCATCCTGGCTGGCGTTTGACGCAAACAAAAAAGTGTGAGAGCGTGCGTGCGGCTTATGGGTGTCGGATAAAAATGAAATGAATTTGTTTGGAAATGAAAATGCTGCACATGAGAAACAATAACATCACCATTGGCAAATTATACACGCTGAGAAATTAAAAAAATAAGTAACGAAGGAAATGAAACTCATAACCAACCAACGAACCATCCCTCAATAATACAGCTTAGCTGTAATCATGACGACGAGCACTAGCAGTAACTGTTATCCTTATACAACGACAGCAGAAACAACAACAACACATGCACGTTAATAATAAAAACATCTATAACGATAACGTAGTAGTAGTATTTCATGTTACCTTCCTACATATCGTTGAAAAAACAACAAAGCAACAATGACAACAACAAAATCTACAATTTATTAAAGTGCCAGGGAAATTAAACATGACACTTTGTTGCACAGTGACTTGGAGGTAAGATTTGTAAGGAAGAAATAATATAATACATTTTTCCAAAAATATTCTCTAAAATCCAGAGCTATGGTCTCTCAAAAAGTTACCTTGAAATCCATCCCTTTGAAAATCCACACATAATGTATTGGATCGATTACTTCACTACATTCGATATTTCAAAATGATCTATATTTGTAAAAAATACGATTGTAAATCACCCATTCGGTTGATTTTGGATTTAGAAATTTTCAAAATTGTTGTCACTTTGGGCGAAAAGCGAAACGGATGGTGCCACATATTCGAACTTGATCTAAGCTTGGTAAAAATATTACGACATTTGGATGATATTACATATTCCGTTGCTTGCAGGCTGATACTAGAAGGGTTGGACCGGCACGTCCCAGAAGAAATCGACCAATATGGTCGTAGCGATATTTCTCTGTCCTTGATAAATATAAAAACACGATTATGGCTCTGCTTGTCCCTAGAAAATATCATTAAAAATATACTCTTGTTATTCTTACAAAACGTCCTAGTTTTAACTCTGCTGGTCTTCAAAAATCCAAAATTGTGCCTCTAATTTTCCTTGTGAAATATTCATTAAAAATTCACGCTTATCGCTCAGATTCCACACACTTACACTGGATTGTCCTTAGGAACTAGTTGTTTGCATTTTTTGTAGATCAGATAGCCCTTGGAAAATAATATTATTTAAAAAATCCACGCTTTTACCTCGAATATTCCTACTATTCAAAAAATCCATAGTCCTTGGGAATATATTCTTTAAAAAATCCTATAAGTGTGGATTTTTAAAGATCAACTCGGAAGAACATTTTAAGGGAACCCCACCCATTCTCGATATTAATTTTTCAAGATTTTCAATGGGCTGGTAAATCAATACCAATGCTTGTTAAGGATTGTAACTTTGCACATATATAATTGAAGATTTAAAAAGGAAGAAAAATAATTTACAAAAAATGTTTGTTGTTGTTTTGTTGTTGTTTTTTGTAATTAAAGAAAAGCCCTTATTTTCGATGGCTGGCATGATAACTCCTCACTGGAACATCGGAATCTGAAAATTCCAACGGTGTTAGAAAGAGTACATGTCTGGCTCTCGTGTGAACTAGGATTATTGACTTCGCTCTAAAATTAACAAAATGGTGGACCTTTGAAAAAATATTTTTGGAAAATCGCCGAATTTTTACCAAAACCCAAGTCAAAAAATAAGGAAGATCTTCACCGATTGGCTTTATCCTAGTTCATACGATAGCTACACACTCACAGAGAAACGTGTAAAAATTTGAAGTCGATTGGGTTATTAGTTTTTGAGTTATCGTGCCCGCCATTCGCAAAAAAAATGTTTAGAGAAAAACGCGTTTAAAGTTTGAGAAGCCCTTCAGCCGTCACTTGATGCTGACACAATAAATCTTCAAGAGTTCTTGAGATTTTCATTTGAAATTTTGTAGGGATATTCTTTAATTAGTGTAGATTCGAATTATATAAACAAAATTTTTGACCCCGAGAATGGGAAGGTCCCCTTAATAATATTTTTTAAAGAGCCATTCCGACAAAACGTTCATTTTCATCTCGACTATAAGCGTGGATTTTTTAAACAATATTTTTCCAAGGACGCTTATATTCGAGACTATCCTTGAACACTATCCTTTGGAAAATCCAAGGTTTGTCGAAATGGTCCTTTAAAACGTTCTTCCGAGTTGGGTAGTTCCAGAACGAACTAGTTCGTTGAAACTACTCCCATAAAGAATGATAGGAACTAGGTCCAGGTGTTTAGTTCCTATAGACCATTTTGTGACCTTGTTAATTTCGCTAATCTCGTTTCTATATTCATCACTCGGTCCCGTTCGTTTTTCTGATGCTGCCAAATAAGGTAGAAAAATAATAATGATTGGCTTATCGTCCTGCATTTCAATTCTGTAACTTCTGAATATTTTTCAAAATAAAACGAACTTTAATATGTGATTTTTATATTTATCTAAATCGACGGACATAAATCCCTACACATATCATTCTGCAACCTATGCTGAATTTTTAAGTCGATTTAAAGCAAACTTGACACACGCTATTTGATATGCTGCACGGTTTTAAATTTAATCTCAATCAGACATCCATTGATTACTTAGTGTACAATTAACATGAATAGGTGGAAATCGTATCTGGAAGCTATACTATAACTATATCTGAACCGATTTCAAGGAAACTTGCCAGAGATTAATTTATATTAACTTCAGAACGTTGTGTCAGACGGCCTAGCTATGGATCTTTAATGCATCATTTATTTTACACCGGAAGAAAATATATATAGGAGGTGTATGTAAATCTGAACCGATTTTCACGAAATTTAGAACATCATTGTGGAGTTAATTCAGTAGGCTATACCAAAATCCGTACAATTCGAAAAATATATATGTGCACCAATTACCTTAAATCAGACGATAATATACATGGGAGCTATATCTAAATCTGAACCGATTTTTATGAAACCTAGCACACATTATTTAAGACGCAATTCAGTACGCTATGCCAAATTTCGTGTAAATCGAGAGATTTTTAGGGACTTAAGTATATCATTTACATTAAATCGGACGAAAATATATATAGGAGCTATATCATAATCTGAATCGATTTTCACGAAACTTAGCCCACTTAATTTTAGACTTAATTTAGTACACTATGCCGAAATTCGTGTAAATCGAATGATTTTCAGGGATTTTCAGGTGCACCATTTACATAAAATCGAGCGATACTTTATATGGAAGCCATATCTAAATCAGAACCGATTTTCCCGAAACTTAGCACTCATCGTTCTAGACTTAATTCAGTACGCTATACCAAAATTGGTGCAAATCGAAAGATATATAGGAAGTTTGGTGCACCAATTTCCATAAATCGGACGAAAATATATATGGGAGCTATATCTAAATCTGAACCGATTTTCATGAAACCTAGAACGCATTATTTAAGACGCAATTCAGTACGCTATACCAAATTTCGTGTAAATCGAAAGATATATAGGGACTTTGTTGCACCATTTACGTTAAATCGGACGAAAATATATATGGGACCTATATCTAAATCTTAACCGATTTTTCCCAATTTCAATGTGGTTCGTCCTTCGACCAAATGAATGAGCTGTGCCAAATTTCATCAAATTCGAATCAAAAATGCAACCTGTACTTTGTTTACAATTTAAAATCAACAGACGGACATGCATAAATCGACTCAGAAAGTGATTATATGTATATTCTCAAAAGGGACCATGGGTCTATCTCGATTCTATTTGCCTGTTACAAACATATGCACAAAGACCTAATACCCTGTACCACAGTGTGGTGAAGGGTATAAAAAGAACGATGAAAGAGAGATAAGAGTGAGAACTGTATGGAGCATAGGAACTATATGAGTCGGGATGGTCCTTTGCAAAAATATTATTTAAAAAATCCCTGTTTTGTGGTCGTCGAGATCGTTGAATTAGACTTTTACAAAATCCCCGTTTGGTAGACGGGATGATCCTTTAAAAATATTATAAAAATTTTCTTTAATGGTGGGTAGTTCCGGAATGAACTATTCCGATAAAGGAACGATAGGAACTAGTTGCAGTACATTAGTTCATATAGTTCATTTTTGTTATTTTGTTTCTTCATTCGTTCTCATTACGTTTTCTAATGCTAGCAAATAGTTAAAAATATGCGTTTACCAGCAGTGAATAAAAACGGAACTATGTGAACGAAAAAAAAACGTGAAAAAAAGAGATTCAAATGAAGAATGTAGGAATCGGAACTGTATGGAGCAAAGGAACTATATTGTGGAACTAGTTTGTTTTTTTAAAAAGGTACGAGAAAGATAGATTCGTTCCGTGAACTTCATTGCTGAACTTTAGATTCCTATAATTCTATTTAAAAAATGCACGATTTAAGCTCGGATGGCTTTTAAACATATTAAATTTATTTTTAAAAAGGCCTCTAAACATATTCCTTCGCACTTTTATCTTTAAAAAAAATCACTCTTATATTAAAAAAAAATAAAAATACACATTAATAGCTTGAGTAGTACTTTTAATATTAATATTCATTAAAAATCTAGTCTTATTGGGCTGTTATTTAAAAGTATTCTTTAAAAATCAGTTAAGTTCCCTATGAAAATTTTTTTAAAAGTCTACGCCCACATTTCGGAAGTTCCTCTAAAAACACAATGCCTAAATTTCGAAAGGTCATTAAAAAATTCCTCGCCTTGATTTCGGAAAGTCCTTTCAAAACATGTTTGTCTTGCCAATGCTCAGAATGTTCTTGGAAATATTTATTAAGAAATTAACGCATAAATTCTGTAGGATCCTTTAAAAATCCAATAAGTCAATAAGTCAATTTTATGATTCTCCCGGCTTTTAAAAAAGAAAAATATTTCTTCTAGATTTCAGATTCTTTGAATTGCTGGCTCTGCTGCTCCTAAGAGTTTTTATGGCAGTTTTGACTTGGAATTTTTAGAAAATCTTCCTCCAACTATTTTTTTCAAATACTTTTCCCTGTTTATACAATTTGTTTCTTATTTTGTTCGTTATTGAAACACTGTGCCACATATTACCAAGGACATGGATATAATTTAAGTACGAAATAATAACAAACACCGAAAGGAAGCAAAATTTGTTGTCTACAAATAAAACTACCGCATATCACCACTGTTGACTGGTTCGAAAATTGTTGTATGTTTGAACATATTTTCAGCTTAACTCAACCCCCATGCCATAAAAAGGAACGAACGGCCTGGTTAAAGACGAAATCCCGATGGGGTGGTTTAGTTGTTGTGTGTTTCCTATTTTTTGCACAACAATTTATTTATAAAATGCTGCTTTTCTATGAAAACACGAAGCAAAACGGCTATTACCAAGCAAAAATTATTACAAATACATGAGCGGAACATAAAGCAACAACATCAACACCAGTTGCCAACAATGGATGGATGTACAGAGGTATGGTTGGTGTGAGATGAGGTGGGGTGGGTTAAGCTATAGAAATAACTAACCGAACGAACGAAACGGAATAAAAAACATGAAAAAGATATTGAAAA
Organism: Musca vetustissima; assembly: GCF_032173495.1. Taxonomy (NCBI): domain Eukaryota; kingdom Metazoa; phylum Arthropoda; class Insecta; order Diptera; family Muscidae; genus Musca; species Musca vetustissima. The sequence continues at coordinate 8,275 of NW_026880111.1, forward strand.
CAATTAATTATTAGCAATAGTAGTAGCGGCTTCGGCTGGCGTAGCATATTTGTTGATGTGTTCACATTATGGGAAATTATGATTAAACAAAAAATTGAACTTCACTGTGAATTGGCCAAACAGTGAAACGTTTTGTTGGATAATTGTGGTGAATATGCCAGTATTTGTGTTGGTCATGAAATCAATCACTTTGCAAAGCGGAATGTTTTGAAAAAAGGGGGAGGCCTTCGACATTATGAAAAATGATTTGGGAAAAAAGTTTTGAGTAAAAAAGGGTGATAAATGCAATGCCGTTTAAGTTGATGATGAATTAGAGAAATGGGATTTCTGTTTTTTTCACTCTCTCAAATTAAAGTGCTATATGTGCTATATATGTGATTGATACATGGTGATTGCTATAGTGTGAGGAATTTAAATGCAAAAGAGGTGTTTTGAAAACAATAATAAATAATCGAAAGATTAAGAGTCAATAAAATTATGACAAAATATAGTGATTAGAGAAATTTACTAATGCGATTAAATTTTGCAATGCTAATGAAGATCCAGAACCGTTAATATAAAAAAAGATAGTTTTGTAGCGACAATATGAACCTAAGGCAACATCCAAGGCCTAAGGCGTGGATTTTTAAAGAATATTTTTCTGCAGACACCATTCAAGGCCTAAGGCGTAGATTTTTAAAGAATATTTTTCTCCAGACACCATCCAAGGCCTAAGGCGTAGATTTTTAAAGAATATTTTTCTCAAGACACTATCCAAGGCCTAAGGCGTAGATTTTTAAAGAATATTTTTCTCCAGACACCATCCAAGGCCTAAGGCGTAGATTTTTAAAGAATATTTTTCTCCAGACACCATCCAAGGCCTAAGGCGTGGATTTTTAAAGAATATTTTTCTCCAGACACCATCCAAGGCCTAAGGCGTGGATTTTTAAAGAATATTTTTGTACAGACTAACCAAGGCCTAAGGCGTGGATCTTTAAAGAATATTTTTCTCCAGACAACATCCAAGGCCTTAGGCGTGGATTTTTAAAGAATATTTTTGTACAGACTAACCAGGGCCTAAGGCGTGGATCTTTAAAGAATATTTTTCTCCAGACAACATCCAAGGCCTTAGGCGTGGATTTTTAAAAAATACTTTTCTCCAGACACCATCCTAGGCGTGGATTTTTAAAGAATACTTTTCTCCAGACACCATCCAAGGCCTAAGGCGTGGATTTTTAAAGAATATTTTTTTCCAGACACCATCCAAGGCCTAAGGCGTGGATTTTTAAAGAATATTTTTCTCCAGACACCATCCAAGGCCTAAGGCGTGGATTTTTAAAGAATATTTTTCTCCAGACACCATCCAAGGCCTAAGGCGTGGATTTTTAAAGAATATTTTTCTCCAGACACCATCCAAGGCCTAAGGCGTGGATTTTTAAAGAATATTTTTCTGCAGACACCATCCAAGGCCTAAGGCGTGGATTTTTAAAGAATATTTTTCTCCAGACACCATCCTAGGCGTGGATTTTTAAAGAATACTTTTCTCCAGACACCATCCAAGGCCTAAGGCGTGGATTTTTAAAGAATACTTTTCTCCAGACACCATCCAAGGCCTAAGGCGTGGATTTTTAAAGAATATTTTTCTCCAGACAACATCCAAGGCCTAAAGCGTTTATTTTAAAGAATATTTTTCTCCAGACACCATCCAAGGCCTAAGGCGTGGATTTTTAAAAAATACTTTTCTCCAGACACCATCCAAGGCCTAAGGCGTGGATTTTTAAAAAATACTTTTCTCCAGACACCATCCAAGGCCTAAGGCGTGGATTTTTAAAAAATACTTTTCTCCAGACACCATCCAAGGCCTAAGGCGTGGATTTTTAAAGAATACTTTTCTCCAGACAACATCCAAGGCCTAAGTCGTGGATTTTTAAAGAATATTTTTCTCCAGACAACATCCAAGGCCTAAGGCGTGGATTTTTAAAGAATATTTTTCTCCAGACAACATCCAAGGCCTAAGGCGTGGATTTTTAAAGAATATTTTTCTCCAGACAACATCCAAGGCCTAAGGCGTGGATTTTTAAAGAATATTTTTCTCCAGACAACATCCAAGGCCTAAGGCGTGGATTTTTAAAGAATATTTTTCTCCAGACAACATCCAAGGCCAAGGCGTGGATTTTTAAAGAATATTTTTGTACAGACTAACCAAGGCCTAAGGCGTGGATTTTTAAAGAATATTTTTCTCCAGACAATATCCAGGCCTAAGGCGTGGATTTTTAAAGAATATTTTTCTCCAGACAATATCCAGGCCTAAGGCGTGTATTTTTAAAGAATATTTTTCTCCAGACAATATCCAGGCCTAAGGCGTGGATTTTTAAAGAATATTTTTCTCCAGACAATATCCAGGCCTAAGGCGTGGATTTTTAAAGAATATTTTTCTCCCGACAACATCCAAGGCCTAAGGCGTGGATTTTTAAAGAATATTTTTCTCCAGACAACATCCAAGACCTAAGGCGTGGATTTTTAAAGAATATTTTTCTCCAGACAACATCCAAGACCTAAGGCGTGGATTTTTAAAGAATATTTTTCTCCAGACAACATCCAAGACCTAAGGCGTGGATTTTTAAGAATATTTTTCTCCAGACAACATCCAAGACCTAAGGCGTGGATTTTTAAAGAATATTTTTGTAGAGACTTATCAAATCCTTAATATTTTGGGATGTCGTAAGATATGTTTAAAAGTCTTTTGTAGAAATGTTGGACGCCATAACTAATAATAACACACCAGAAGTGTTGTTCCTAATTCTTTAATTAAATTGCTATTTATTGAGTTTAAAGACCTTTTTTGGTAAATAAAGGACCATCAGACAAACAACTATTAGTTTCTAATGACCATTTAATTTCATCATGTAACATGGTGTGCCAACTCTGCACAGCTGCCTCGTAAACAAGAAAACAACTCACACTCACATACAATTACTTCGACAAATATATGACCCTCCTGTCAAAATGTCTATCTCTATATCTCTTGAACGATGTTAGTGGAGAAATATTTTTTAGAAAAAAAAACTAAGCAAACAAAAAATGCCGACAAATATGAAATCTAGAAATGAAAAGAAAATATTGATGTATTTTCCAGGTATTTTCCTAGGTAAATAAGACGAACCCGCAATAACAACAACAACAGCACCAAGGGCCAACGACGATACCATTAACAAGGACCACAGAGTGTAAACACGATACGCTCACTAAAATAAACAAACAACTAACAGCGTACATCAGACAAAACAACTTTGCCGCCAATGAATTTGATCCAAGGATAACAAGATTGGATGGTTTGGTTGACTGGATGGTTGGCTAGCTCAATGGTTGACTGTCTAGCTGGATTGATGACGGTAAATCTCAGGGATGTTCTCTAAGCCAAGAAGGTCACTGATATTAGAGAAAAAATAAATGTTATGCTACTTCATACTTGGACGAGACGTGTTGGATCAAATTACTAAAATAAATACGACAAAGGGAGACATGGCGGCATTGGCTGACATTGAAACCCACCACCACCTCTGTTGCCCATCACAGCAAGTGAAATGGAAAAACAACATTAAAAAAAAGAAAAATAAAACACCGAGTTTCATATTAAATCATCGTCGTCATCATCATATTGAAAATCAAAATAATTATTTTTTTCTCTTCTCGACCAGGTCATATAAAACAAATGAACCGCCGGACCACCATGACAAAAAAGAAAAAAAAATAGCTGTGATGGAAATTATAATGAAAACGTAGTAAGGAAATTTTTGGAATTGTTTTCATTAGTTGTTTTTCTTTCCTCTCCCCAACGTGGGTTGTCCAGAGATAAACCTTAGAGCGGAGAATATGTTCTTCGGAAGCTTGTATTATTAATTTCCCGCAATGGACCACAATTTATTTGCTCAACCGCCTGTTTACATTTGGTCTGCCTATATTTTTGGTCGGGTCTTCCACCCACTTTGGGAAATAAGTGGTATTTGTGTTGATGTGGCAAAAAATGTTGTTGGTCTCCATGTCATTGCTAGAAGCAGTGTTTCATTCATTCATCACCTAAGGGAACTATTTATTTATATCAACTGCTACCGTCGTTTCGTCAGAATCATGTCCTTACCGCTCACACCTTTCTTCGAAGAGATGGCCAACAGAAAAAAACAAATATTTTCTCAATTGTACAGAAAACTTATTACATTTTAGTGGAATTTGTTTTATCTCCTTCTTCTGTTATTCGTTTATTTGCCTTTTGAGATTTGGACCCGAACATATGTAGTGTTCGAATATTTATGGAAATACACGGCATGTATGGAAATATTCAGACAAAATGTAGAACTAATTTAATAAATTCTTTAACCAGTAAGTGGAGCAGTACAGTCGGACGGGGCCGACCATATGATACCCCACACAACTTTCACGGAAATCTAACTTTCTGTGGTTCTATATTCTGAACTTGGGCAATATTTTGCGATATGTGCACCCTTTTGGCCGACTAGATGTCAACAAATATTTCTAGTATTCAGTAGACGAGGGTTGCACTTGTCCAGATTCCCTTTACTGTGGTGTTGTGATGTTGGGCTTTCAATTGTAGCCTATAGATCGACTCGAAACATAATTAGCACAAAACACAAATAATTAAGTTTTCGGTCCACTTCATCCCAATATTATTTTCTGATCATCACCGCAAATTATAGGCGTTGGAACATTTCAAAGCGATCAGCTCTATATTTCCGCCCTTTAGTGTGGTAATGAGTTACTTAATAATATATGAATACGTAAGCACCTTTAAATATTTAATTGTAAGTCCCAGATCCGAGTACATACGACAATATAATTGATGTCAGTTTAAAGGTCAACCACTCCTCTTGGATATACTATCAACTTCTCGGGTCTATGTCCTTCGAAGTAAATATATACGCAATAGAATACAAATTTTGTAATTTCACACAAAAGTCAAGGTCCATTTGACCTACTAAATATTGACCGATCTTTATCAAAACAGTCATGCTTATTCTTTGGCCCAATCCCCTTCTCATTGTAAAAATTCGAGATGTTTGGGCCATAATTGCGGCCTCTAGAGCGACCAGTAAAAACGACAAAAAATAAGTATTTGGTCCATTTCATTCCGTAAATCGATCATGAATCGATCATTACCAAAAACAATAGGGGTCTTCATTGGGCAGAACCCATCCTACATGCAAAATTTTGTGAAGATTGGTTCATAACTGTGGCCTGTATCGTCTTTACAAATTATAATGGACAGACGGACACACATGTCTAGATCGACTCAGCTAGTCAAGATAGGACGATCGGTATTCTTAAAGGTGCCAATATTTCGGGGCGTTACAAACTCCTGGGGCTGCACAAAGCTATAATACCCTAACAACATAGTTGTGTAGGGTATAAAAATCCACGCCTTAGGCCTTGCTTAGTCTGTACAAAAATATTCTTTACAAATACACGCCTCAGGCCTTGATGATATCCATAAAAATATTCTTTACAAATCCACGCCTCATGCCTTGATTATCCCCATAAAAATTTCCTTTAAAAGTCCACGCCTCAGCCCTTGATGTTGTCTACAAAAAATTTCCTTTAAAAATCCACGCCTCACCCCTTGATGTTGCCTACAAAAAATTTCCTTTAAAAATCCACGCCTCACCCCTTGATGTTGCCTACAAAAAATTTCCTTTAAAAATCCACGCCTCACCCCTTGATGTTGCCTACAAAAAATTTCCTTTAAAAATCCACGCCTCACCCCTTGATGTTGTCTACAAAAATATTCTTTAAAAATCCACGCCTTAGGCCTTGGATGTTGTCTACAAAAATATTCTTTAAAAATCCACGCCTTAGGCCTTGGATGTTGTCTACAAAAATATTCTTTAAAAATCCACGCCTTAGGCCTTGGTTAGTCTCTACAAAAATATTCTTTAAAAATCCACGCCTCACCCCTTGATGTTGCCTACAAAAAATTTCCTTTAAAAATCCACGCCTCACCCCTTGATGTTGTCTACAAAAATATTCTTTAAAAATCCACGCCTTAGGCCTTGGATGTTGTCTACAAAAATATTCTTTAAAAATCCACGCCTTAGGCCTTGGATGTTGTCTACAAAAATATTCTTTAAAAATCCACGCCTTAGGCCTTGGATGTTGTCTACAAAAATATTCTTTAAAAATCCACGCCTTAGGCCTTGGTTAGTCTCTACAAAAATATTCTTTAAAAATCCACGCCTTAGGCCTTGGTTAGTCTCTACAAAAATATTCTTTAAAAATCCACGCCTTAGGTCTTGGATGTTGTCTACAAAAATATTCTTTAAAAATCCACGTCTTAGGCCTTGGATGGTGTCTGGAGGAGAATATTCTTTAAAAACCCACGCCATAGGCCTTGGATGGTGTCTGGAGGACAATATTCTTTAAAAATCCACGCCTTAGGCCTTGGATGGTGTCTGGAGGAGAATATTCTTTAAAAATCCACGCCTTAGGTCTTGAATGTTGTCAGGAGAAAAATATTCTTTAAAAATCCACGCCTTAGGCCTTGAATGTTGTCAGGAGAGAATATTCTTTAAAAATCCACGCCTTAGGCCTTGTATGTTGTCTACAAAACTGTTCTTAATAACCCTGGCTTTAGGCCTTGGATGTTGTCTACAAAAAAGTTTTTTAAAGATCCGGTCCCCCGCTAATTTATTTTCAAAATTTCGATTAAGAAAAATATCCCCAAAGGGTTTATCCAAATGAAATCCACACAAAAGTTAGCAGACTATTTTAAGAAGAAAAATCCTCCTGAGCTAGTGATTTAATAAATTTCCATTACTCCACAATTCCGTCAGTATTTTCACCACTAAAACCAAACGTAAATCATTTTTCACGCAGTCTCTCGTCTCGGCAACCACAATTATTTTCCTCTTCCTCTTCTTCTGCGTCTTGGTTATGGCCAAAACTTTGAATTCGAATTCCTTCTTTAAGACGACATGTCTCTGTCTGAGATTTGAATTTGCTTATGTGCATATTTATTCTTGCTGTTTTCCCCTTCGTCTACGACACGATTTATTTCCATTTTCCGAGACAAATTTTCTGCAACCCCTCGGAGAAATAAAGCCAGCAAACGCTCGACGTTGATGAAATAATATTTCCCTTTACATGTTGAATATGTGGTGACCGAGAGAGAGGGAGGGGCACATAGAAATACGCAATACATTTTTTGCTTTCGCATTTGTCCCGACAATGTCGGCCTGTCTGTTGCTGTTCTCTAGCTCCTGTGTGCTTTGTGTTGGTGGTAGTCCTTCTTGGGGTTTTGTTATTGTCATTTCCAATTTTGTCTGTGTTGTTGTTGCTGTTGTTGTTTTTATTCCATATTATGAATATTTATTTACTTTCCATCTCTTAATCTGTTTTTATCTACAACAAGCGGGATGGCTGGCTGGCTGGGTGTGTGTGTGTGTTTTTGCGTAGGTTTTCCCTTGTCGTATTTTTTTCGAGTCCAACATACAAACCAGGAGGGTTGTTGATAATCACTTCTTGCTGCTTGAGTGTGTTCCTTGTGTTTTCGCAATGCTTGCCATCCCGTTACTCTGTCATCCAGCCAGCTGAAATATCTATTTGTGTCATCCCAAATCATGGGAAATCCATAATAATTCTTATTTTTTCTCGCTCACTTCAAAATATTTAAATCAATATGGGTTTTCTGGTTCGTTCATCTTCATCTGCTTCATCCTGCTGCCTGGCTGTCTGCCGGGCTATTTTCTTTGTTGCAGCTGGCGCTAAGAATATTCTAATATTTTCAACACAATGGGTTGGATTAGAGAAAAAGCACTAACCATGGATTTTTCCGAAATATTTTTGGAGGCTAAGGTGTGGAATTTTAGAATATTTTTGTAGAATATCAAAGACCTGAGGGGTGGATTTTTAAAGAATATTTTTGTAGAGAATATCAAAGGCCTGAGGCGTGGATTTTTAAAGGAATTTTTTTGTAGACAACAACAAGGCCTAAGGCGTGGATTTTTAAAGGAAATTTTTTGTAGACAACAACAAGGCCTAAGGCGTGGATTTTTAAAGGAAATTTTTTGTAGACAACAACAAGGCCTAAGGCGTGGATTTTTAAAGGAAATTTTTTGTAGACAACAACAAGGCCTAAGGCGTGGATTTTTAAAGGAAACTTTTTGTAGACAACAACAAGGCCTAAGGCGTGGATTTTTAAAGGAATTTTTTTGTAGACAACATCAAGGCCTGAGGCGTGGATTTTTAAAGGAAATTTTTTGTAGACAACATCAAGGCCTGAGGCGTGGATTTTTAAAGGAAATTTTGTGTAAACAACATCAAGGCCTGAGGCGTGGATTTTTAAAGGAAATTTTGTGTAAACAACATCAAGGCCTGAGGCGTGGATTTTTAAAGGAAATTTTTTGTAGACAACATCAAGGCATGAGGCGTGGATTTTTAAAGGAAATTTTTTGTAGACAACATCAAGGCATGAGGCGTGGATTTTTAAAGGAAATTTTTTGTAGACAACATCAAGGCATGAGGCGTGGATTTTTAAAGGAAATTTTTTGTAGACAACATCAAGGCATGAGGCGTGGATTTTTAAAGGAAATTTTTTGTAGACAACATCAAGGCATGAGGCGTGGATTTTTAAAGGAAATTTTTTGTAGACAACATCAAGGCATGAGGCGTGGATTTTTAAAGGAAATTTTTTGTAGACAACATCAAGGCATGAGGCGTGGATTTTTAAAGGAAATTTTTTGTAGACAACATCAAGGCATGAGGCGTGGATTTTTAAAGGAAATTTTTTGTAGACAACATCAAGGCATGAGGCGTGGATTTTTAAAGGAAATTTTTTGTAGACAACATCAAGGCATGAGGCGTGGATTTTTAAAGGAAATTTTTTGTAGACAACATCAAGGCATGAGGCGTGGATTTTTAAAGGAAATTTTTTGTAGACAACATCAAGGCATGAGGCGTGGATTTTTAAAGGAAATTTTTTGTAGACAACATCAAGGCATGAGGCGTGGATTTTTAAAGGAAATTTTTTGTAGACAACATCAAGGCCTGTTTGTTTGGGAAATTTATGTCGCCTCAACCCATTGTGCATTCCCACCTTTATTGCGTGTATGTTAACATTGTACATACACACATACCTATTTATCTGTTTATATATTTGACATTTTCACTATCATCATCGTCTCCGTCCACATTTTGATGAAACATTTTATATCCTTTAAAAAAATATATTATGTGTATTTATTCATTCATACACGGTAATATTTATTATTTTAATACGTTTACGGTTATTTTCTTCGTTGATGGAATGAAGACAAAGTGAGGTTTTAGGGGATGAACTGTCATATATTTTGTTTTCCAAAAGAGGTTTTATTTGTTTATTTTTTATGACTCAAAAATACGCAAAAGATAGACATGTTTGAAGGACCTGATGTTGTTGTAAAGTAATCAACATTGCCGTTACAATCACTCAGTGTCTTCTTTTGGTTGTTGTTGTTGCCTCAAGCTAACCGGAATCAATCATAATTTTACAACAGCAGACTACCAGGTTGCAGGGAATTTCTTAATACCCCCCGAAAAAAATGACATAGAAAATGCCAAAGGGGAGAAAGGAAAACAGCGGGAGGGTGTGTTGAATATTAAATACTCTTATTTTTTCAAAAAAAAAAAAAAAAAATGTTTATGAAGTTATTAACATTTTTGATGACTGTTACTAATTTTCTTGTTTGTTTGGATTGTTTTCTTTGCAGAGTGGATATATTTTCGTTAGAAATTGGATTGGTGACAATCTTCGAAATTTAAGGGTATGTTTTCAAAATTTTTGTTATTTTAAATATTCAATTATCATGCAAAATTAAAATATCATCCCGAAAAGAGGCTAAGCTATTTTGTTGGGGTTGCAGGGTGATTGTTGTTCGTGTTTTTTTAATTACATAAAATTTTATCACGCTTGTAAATTTCTTGTTGTTGCCATTTGACATCTGGTAAATTATTTGGAAATTGTTAAAAAATGTTTTGATGACCAATGAGCCCCTTTAGAATTGTCAATGAAATCGAAAAAAAAAATAAATATTCCAAATGTCAAAAAGTTAAGTTGTTTGGGTTTGATAAACAAACCATCAGCCAAGTCACCCGAGTGAGTGTCACTCAAGTCATCCCCAATCTAAAAGGGTTGCAACTTTTCCAAAATTTACTGCCCCTTTAATTTTTATCACTTTTGTAAACACACCACAATTTACATATGTTACCCGTGACTCTCACTCTCTATCTCACCCTATGACTATTGCTATTGTCACTTTCTATTCAATGACATTTCCATTGATTATTGAATGTGCCTGTTTAGACGGTCCCGTCTGGAATTCCCGTTTTTCGAAATTAATTTCAACATTAATTGGCCGAAGTAGGAGGGATAAGAGTATTGATTTGTTGTTAATCGGCTTATGCCAATTTACGTTGTGACAGTTTTTGACCATTTGCTGCTTTGTTTGTTACTGGTGTTCGTTCGTTCTTCTTCTCCTTTGTTGTTTGACATCCTATGTTTACTGTCTTGTCAGTTTTACCTTTCTTGTGTGTGGGATCGTAAATATTTTGTCTGTCTGTCTCTGCATTGTCTGGCTAAACAATTTAATGGGTTCGAGAGGACATTTTATGCATGATTTATGGCCTAAGCATTAATATAAATATAGACATTAAATATTGTGTTCGATCTTTTTTTTTTTTTTTTGCTAAGAGCAGGTGGAACACAAATTTGCTGGGATGTTGTGAGGAGAAGATATGGGATACTAATGTGAAGAGGGCAAGTGTAAATTAGTAAAGATTTTTTCAAAGGGTCATCCATGCTATATGCCTGTATTTTGTGCAATAAAATATTTTAAAGAGCCTCCAAATCCATACGAGTAGGTTCTTAGAGATTATGTTTTAAAACTCTCAAAATGGCCCTAATATCCATAACCTTGTTATTTTAAGAAATTATTAAAATTTACAAACCTGAATATTAAAGTAATAGTTTTCTGAGGACTGTCGGTGACTATATAAAGGGCCCCACACACTATACATCATGCCGTCATGCCGATGAACCCTTTTGTATATGTGTGAGATTGACTAGTGTATGGCAAACTCTTCAATCACTATTCCAAAAAATCGATTTTTGTCCTACAAATTGCATTTTGAGTCGTAAATTTAGTTTTTTTTTATTCTGTCACAATTCTATTATTTTTGTACACAAAATTATTTACTGACAACTTTCAAAATGAATATTATTCACCAGATTGATAGGGTTTCATTTTCAAAATCAAAACTATTTTGATTTTCTTCATGCATTGTGTGTGTCACACATACATAAATAAACTTTCAAAAAATAACACATACTATGATAAATGCTGTACGGCATGATGTATAGTGTATGGGGCCCTTAAGAATATATAGTTTTGGCCTCTCTCATAGAAGTCCTGGTATATATTGCAAAAAAACTCTAATAGTCGATTTTCACAATCCTCCCTAGATACCAATTTTTATCATTAATGATATTTTGCAATGCAAGAAAAAGATGATAAGCGCATGGTGCCAAGTCCGGATTGTATGGTGGATATATTAAAACTTCCCAACTAAGCTCCCGAAGTTTCTGGCGAGTCACTGTAGATGTGTGTGGCCTAGCGTTTTCCTGGTGGAACACGACACCTCTCCTGTTGACCAATTCTGGCCGTTTCTGGTCAATTGTAAATGGTTTAAAACAGTTGTATAATCGATTTTTAGCTTCTGGGCGAGATTACGATTGCTAACATGCCTGTCAACTTCGATCATTTCTCCGATTTTATCGACATTTTCGACGACCTGCCTATGTGTGCGAGGTGCATCTTTAACATCAAAAATTCCTGAACGAAATTTACGAAACCAAAATTGCACATAATTGGCTTTTACAGTATCGGAACCATAAACACCTTTCACAATTTTAGCCCGTTGGCTTGAATTTTCGTCTTTGCCAAAGAAAAACTGTAAAATGTACCGAATTTTCTCTTTATTCACTTCCATTTTTAACACCCTATAACTCACAACTGAATGCACCAAACAAAAAAACAGCAAAAACATTTTTTTACTGCGAAATGTCAACCTTCCAACGAGCATAAATCTGAAATTGTTTGATCGATACTTCTTTCTTTTTCCCTAGCCTAATACAGCTCATGGTTCATTCGACCGCGATATTCACCGTCAACGCAGATCGGCCCATAGATTTTTCGAAGAATTTTTCTCTCAAACACTCCAAGAGCTGCCTTATCTGCTTGCGTTAGTACCCATGATTCAGATCCATATAACAGCATGGAAAGTATCAGCGTCTTGTACAGTGTGAGTTTGGTCTGACGGAGGGTGGCCTTGTTTATAAACTGTTTACTTAGACCCTAGTAGCTTCTGTTAGCCAACACTATATTTCTCCGAATTTCAAAACTGAAGTCATTAGGCGTATTTATGCCGGTACCAAGGAATATAACATCTTTGACTACCTCGATGCTGTAGTTCTCAAGTTTCACAGTTTGATCCGAGTCTACTTGACGACTTGCATGTTCATACCATCAGCTTGGTCTTCTCTACTAGACCCACTTTGACAGACTCCTTCTCAATTTGTTCAAAGGTGGCTGTTACCGCTCGCAATTTTCGACCCATTATATCGATGTCATCGGCTTAGTCGAGTAAAATATGCTGTTTGGTGTACATAGTGTCATTTCTGTTCACCTTTGCGTCTCGTATGACTTTTGCAGCAGGATGTTAAACAGGTTACGCTACAAACTGTCACCTTGTTTGAATTCTCGTTCGGTATTAAAGGGCTGTGATATGTCCTTTTCGACTTTAACTGCTGATCTTGGGTCACTGAAAGTTATCCTGCATAGTCGTATTAATTTGCGGTTTTGTAGTCGACGGACAGGTGGAATGCGTCGATGTATTTTTCGTGGGTTTTTCCAGGTTTTGGCGAAGAATGAAAATCTGGTCAATGGTGGATTTGCCAGCTCTGAAGCCGTATTGGTGTGGCCCCATAATGTCATTGACCATTGGCTTCAGTCGTTCACAGAGCACACTGGATAGCACTTCATATGCGATGGGAAGGTAAAAATTAATTTTTCAGTAAATATTGTCAATGTAGGACCATATTTATACATTGCCCCCAGTATAAAGGTCCTGCCTCATCTTCGGTTAAGTTAGGTTAGGTAGGAAAGAGGGGTGGATGATACCACCACATGTCAAACATGAGGAGGACCTACACTTAAGCCCTGGCTCAGAATAAAAATCCGCAGAAAGTTTGAGTTTGGTGGTAGTTGTGTAGGGTATCGTATGGTCGGCCCGTCCGACTATACTGCTCCGCTCACTAGTTTTAAATAAATATTTCATACATTTTGGAAAGAAATATTGGATTGGAGGAAAATAAATCCATTATTTATATATGAACTATGTGACTTTATTTAACATGCTTCGAAATATCCGTTTTGGGCCAAATATGCATCATAGAAGTCCTACACTTAAGCCATATGAGGCCTGTTGTGCGCTCTAGATGTGCGGAGAAAGTATCAATCAAGAATTAGTGAAGTGTATATTAATGAAGAAAACATTTGGGTTTGATTCCCTATGAATCTAGGAATTCCGTGTTTTTTGCGAACTCTTGCAGTCTTTTCCATTCACACCCCTCAGATCGCTTAGTCCGTGGAGAGTGTCATTTCCCAAGAATTGTCTCCGAAGGCATGTAAATGCTGGGCAATGACATAGGAAATGTTCCAGCGTTTCACTGTCTTCCCCACACGCTCTGCACTCGTTACTTCCTTCGCATCCAATCTTGAGTAGATGTGCCTTTAGGCCGAGGTGCCCCGTCAGAACTCCCGTCAGTCGGCTTATTTCTTTTTTTGTTTAGCGTTAGGATTTGCTTAGTTTTGTCTTCACTTGGGTCGCCCCATAAGATTTTGGTGATTTTTCCTGTCCCCTCATTATCCCATAGGGTTTCGTGGGTCTCATGTGCCCATTCCCTCATTTCTTGGCGTGTTTCGCTAAAGGGTTTGGCGCTATACACCTCTATTGTGGGTAGTGCAATGGCACTCCTGGCTAGTTGATTTGCTATCTCGTTGCCTATGATTCCTTGGTGACCCGGTACCCATATAATTCGTACAGGTCCTTGTTGTGAGAAATCATTAATGGTTTTTATACATTCCAGTACAGTTTTGGATTTAACTGTTCTGGAAGATATTGCATTTATAGCTTGCTTGCTGTCCGTAATAATATTTACTGTATTTTGTCTTTGGTTTGAAACTAACCAGTTAAGACACTCTGTTATAGCTTGAACCTCTGCCTGTAAGATCGTGCTGTGATCTGTAAGATGAAGAGAAATTTCGGTACCCGGTTCTTCGATAAATAGTTCCAGTCCAGTTTTTCTTCCTAGTCGAGGAGGTATATTGAAGAGCTTAGATCATTTTTCCAATCTGAATATCGATTACTATATTTTTCTTACATGATGAAAAAAATCATATTTTTAATCATCCCTATCGATTTTAGGTCTTTAAACCTTACATAATTATATTGTCAGGGTATTATAGCTTTATTCAGCCCCAAGAGTGTATAGCGCCGCGAAATATTGGTCCTAGACACCCACCTTTAAGTATGCCGATCGTCATATCTCGACTATCTGAGTCGATCTAGACATGTGTGTCCGTCCTTCCGTCTGTCCGTTATAATTTGTAAACACGATACAGACCACAGTTATGGACCAATCGTCATGAAATTTTGCATGTGGAACAGGACCCCTATTGTTTTGGTAATGATCCGTTAATATTTAGGGATTGAAATGGGACAAACACTTTATTTTTGTCGTTCTAGAGGTCACAATTATGACCTGAACACCACAAATTTTTACCCAGAGAGAAGTGTCTGGCCATAGAATAAGCATGTCAGTTTTGATGAAGATCTGTCAATATTTAGCTGGTCAAATGGATACAGACTTTTGTGTGAAAAAATACAACATATGTATTCTGGGGCGTATATATTTACCCCTGAAAGACATAGGCCGGAGAAATTCATAGTATATCCAAGAGGGGTGCTTGACCTTTAAATTGATACCAATTATATTGTTGTATGTACTCGGATGTGGGAGTTATACTTAAATATTTACAGGGGTCTAAGTATTCTCATATTGTTTAGTATTACTCTTACCCCACCTGATGGCCGAAATTTCCCACTGATCGCTTTGAAATTTTACATGAAGTTCCGGTTTTGGTCAAAGACGAAGCCTATAATTTTGGGTGATGTTAAGATGATATTTAGGGGGTGCAATGAACCGAAAACTTTATTTTCGTCAGATTTTGTAGTCGCTGTAGAGGTCATTATTATTATATGCAGAACACCACATATTTTACATGGTGAAGGGGATCCGACGAAATACTTAGAACGGCTGTATAGATTGTGATCGGCCAATATTTTGAGGGTGAAATCAACAAAAACCTAAAGTTACCAAATTTTGATTTTATGGGAAAGAAGATTTGGAAAATATGCCAGGGTTAGAAAGTGGAACTCTTGAACTATAGTCGGTCAAGAGAATGCAAATATCGAAAAATATTACCGGAATATAGATCGGCAGAAACTTAGACATCAGTGGTAGTTGGGTATCATATGGTCGGCCCAGTCCGACTGTACTACTCCGGTTACTGGTTTGAATCTGAACTTCATGGTGGAGGCTATAAAAAAAAATCAGCTGGGAAATTCTCTGATTTTGTACAGCTTTAATTTTCAATTTTGCTGATAGAAGAGTGAACTTTCTTTTTTTTTTTTTTTTGTAATATTAATGGTAGGAATAGCGCGCCGAAAAAAAATATTTTTAATAATAAATTTTCAGCATTTAATAATAAAATTTCTATTTAAAATATTCCATCCAGAATCGTAATTTTTAAAAAAAAAAATATTTTCTATAGTTTCGTAATTTCTATTGTTGTTTTATTTTTTACTGATTCTAAAATTCCAATTGAAATGCATTCCCCCCTCCCCAACTCATTATAAAGACATCACATCTATGTTGAGATAATAAAAAAGCCAGTCTTCTTAATGATTCATGACAGGCCATTGAAATTTCCATTTTTGGCAATAAAATCCATTAAAAATTAAATTTATGTATAGTTTTATGGCTTACATGGGTTATGAGTCAGTCATGTCCTTGAAAACATAAATACGAAGATACCATAACCCACGCAACAGCAGCAGCCACAATTGAAAATAGACAAAACAACAACTCCAATAACCCTCCTAACATCAACATACAGATGTCAGCGCAATATGGATGTGGAACGGAAGCAATGGCGCTGTCATAAAACAATTTTTTTTGACTTTTAGATAACGGACACTTGAAATGAAAAAAAAAAAAAACAAAAAAATATCTGGAAAAAACAGGAGGAGATCTTGAGTAAAATAAATCAAACACTTCAACACATTAAAAAAAGTCAAAATTGTATTTCAAGTGGCCAGAGGAATAAAAAAACTCTAAACGCACACACACACACACCAATGCTCATACACACAGATGTGCAATCTCAAATGAAATGGAAACAATTGAAATCCTTTTGCCATCAAACGTACACACACACACATAATTCCATTATTTTGGGAGGTACTTGTTGGATTTCAAAACGTGGCCATAGTATCTACTCTAGCTGGATACACTAACTACCGTTTGTGCGCTGACTGCATAACAATTAAATGATTCATTAAAATATCAAAAAAAAACAAAACGCACACAGACACGCTCAGCCATCAAAAAGATATGCTCTGCCTCAGATGTCCCTCAACAATCAGTGGTGCACACAACTGTGTGTCTGTTGGCTTTTGACACACGGGAGTTTAAAGGTCTGTACGAAGTTCGGAGACTTTATTGTTGCAGGGAATGTTGAGCAGATCATAAAAAATATTATTTCAATTGAAGTGAGGAATTTTGTGAAATCACTTGATGAGGCGACCCCCGCTTTTGCCCCCCAACGATTATAAATGTTTTTGTAACCTGCCCTCCCCTCGCCAAAACCGAAAAAATAAAGATAATAATAAAATGCTTTTCCCTCAAAGTAACTCCGGCCATAGACCGAGGGCACGAAACGAACGAAAACCTGGACTAAAAAGTGCCAGACAAACATATTTCGTTTGTTGCCTCTTCCGAATGACAATGAGAGAGAGTGTGGCGGTAGGATACTGGCAGCTTTGCTACAAGAGTTGAATTCCTAATAAAAAAACCCAAAACCCGGGACTGCCAAATAGAAATAATAACAAAAACAACACAATTGTGAATTGAAAATTGTTTAGTGATGACTGCATGCGGCGGATAATGATGATTGCTGCTGCTGTTGCTGTGCTCTAACCTTTTGGTCCATCTATCCATCCATTCATTCACAGACAGCCCCATTGAGGATGTGATGCAGATGATTGCTTTGCTGATGAGGAACGTGCTCGAGTGCTGGAAATAATATTTATAATCCTAAAACACTAAACTTTCACCCATACATCCATCCGACCGACCGACCAGACCCTCCGTCCTTCGTCTATTCTTTTGTTGTATTTTGAAGTTTCGCTTTTTTGTTATTTTTATTTTCTATACAAAACAAAATTGATATGAATAGCAAAGTCCGGACCAGAGGGTTAGACAAATAAATAAAGGCATCCCATTTTTTTTCAAATATCATCGTTATAGTATTTGTTTCTTCTTCTCGAAATAGACTCATTGTTAAACGTTACTAATAGAAATGAATCATTTTTAAGGAGGAATTTATTGTTTTTGGCGTATCCATAGTGGGGAGGGGAGAGAGGGAAATCTTTGGTGACAAAAGCACCCATTGTATTAGTCATTGTCCTGTTTGATTTATTAATACGGCATACCCATACACACAATTTGTTGTTTTTTGTGTGCTACTATAGCCTACTCTTACAAATTGTAATACAAATATTTTAAAACGGAAATCCTCACGAAAAAATATTGTTTAAAAAAGAACGCTTTGTATCTAGGTCATTCAAAAATATTTCAGAAATCTACGCTTTGTATCTAGGTCCTTCAAAAATATTTCAGAAATCTACGCTTTGTATCTAAGTCCTTCAAAAATAGTTCAGAAATCTACGTCTTGTATCTAGGTCATTCAAAAATAGTTCAGAAATCTACGCTTTGTATCTAGGTCCTTCAAAAATATTTCAGAAATCTACGCTTTGTATCTGGGTCCTTCAAAAATATTTCTGAAATCTACGCTTTGTATCTAAGTCCTTCAAAATATTCTTCAAAAAATCCACGCCTTTTCTAAGGACATGAAAAATATTCTTTAAAAAATCCACGCCTTGTCTAAGGACATGAAAAATATTCTTTAAAAAATCCACGCCTTGTCTAAGGACATGAAAAATATTCTTTAAAAAATCCACGCCTTGTCTAAGGACATGAAAAATATTCTTTAAAAAATCCACGCCTTGTCTAAGGACATGAAAAATATTCTTTAAAAAATCCACGCCTTGTCTAAGGACATGAAAAATATTCTTTAAAAAATCCACGCCTTGTCTAAGGACATGAAAAATATTCTTTAAAAAATCCACGCCTTGTCTAAGGACATGAAAAATATTCTTTAAAAAATCCACGCCTTGTCTAAGGACATGAAAAATATTCTTTAAAAAATCCACGCCTTGTCTAAGGACATGAAAAATATTCTTTAAAAAATCCACGCCTTGTCTAAGGACATGAAAAATATTCTTTAAAAAATCCACGCCTTGTCTAAGGACATGAAAAATATTCTTTAAAAGATCCACGCCTTGCCTACGGACATGAAAAATATTCTTTAAAAAATCCACGCCTTGTCTAAGGACATGAAAAATATTCTTTAAAAGATCCACGCCTTGTCTAAGGACATGAAAAATATTCTTTAAAAAATCCACGCCTTGTCTAAGGACATGAAAAATATTCTTTAAAAAATCCACGCCTTGTCTAAGGACATGAAAAATATTCTTTAAAAAATCCACGCCTTGTCTAAGGACATGAAAAATATTATTTAAAAAATCCACCCCTTGTCTGAGGACATGAAAAATATTCATTGAAAAATCCACGCCTTGTCTAAGGACATGAAATTTTTTCTTTAAAAAAACTACGCCTTATTTAAGGCCTTAAAACTATTCTTTAACACATCGACGCCTTCTTTAAGGCCTTAAAAAATATCCTTTAAAAAATCTACGCCTTCTTTAAAGCCTTAAAAAACGTTCTTTAAAAAATCTGCGGCATATCTAAGGACTAATTTTTTTTTTTTTTTTTGAATCTACGCCTTGTCTACTTAACATAAGCCGAGCTTAGAAAAGATTTCCATGCGCGTCGGTCTTGTGCGCATCTCCTCCAATTTTAAAGACTACGTTCCAAGATGCTGTTTACCACTTCCTTTTTCCATCTAATTCATGGCTTTCCCCATCTACGAGAACCATCAGTAGGCTCGCTTTTATATGCCTTTTGAGCTGCGGCATTCTCATTCATTCGAACAACATGGCCTAGCCATCGTAGTTGCTGCAGCTCAATACGACCGACTATGTCAAAGCTCGTGGTTTATTCGACGCCGATATTCACCGTCGACGCAGATCGGCCTGTACATCTTTCGGAGAATTTTTCTTTCAAACATCCCAAGAGCTGCCTCATCTGCTTACGCAAGTACCCATGCTTCAGATCCATATAACAACACGCGTAGTATCAGAGTCTTGTAAAATGTGAATTTGGTCTGGCGGGAGGTGGCCTTGTTTTTTAACAGCTTACTTAGACCATAGTAGCATCTGTTGGTCATCACACACCTTCTCAGAATATCAAAAATGATGTCATTCGTTTTATTTATGGCGGTACCAAGGTATATAAAGTCTTTAACTAACCAACTTTAACTACCTCGAAGCTGGAGTTCTCAAGTTCCACAGTTGGTCCGAATCTACTGGACGTCTTGGGCGTTGATGCCATCAGCTTGGTCTTCTCGCCGTTTACTGCCGCACCCACTTTGGCAGACTCCTTCCTTTGTTCAAAGGTGGCTGTTACCGCTCGCAATGTTCCACCCATTATATCGATGTCATCGGCGTAGGCGAGTAACTGATGTTGTTTGGTGTACAGAGTGCCATTTCTGTTCACCTTTGCGTCTCATATGACCTTTTCCAGCAGGATGTTAAAAAGATCACACGACAAACTGTCACCTTGTCTGAAGCCTCGTTCGGTATTGAAGGCCACTTAAAGTTATCCTGCATAGACGTATTAATTTTGCAGGAATGCCGAACGTAGACATGACTTTAAACACCTCTGAACGGATAGGTCTGTCGAATGCGACTTTATAGTCGACGAATAGATGGTATGTGTCGATGTGTTTATCGTGGGTCTTTTCTAGGATTTGGCGCAGAGTGAAAATCTGGTCAATGGTGGATTTGCCAGGTCTGAAGCCGCATTGGTATGGTGCAATATTGTCATTGACCATTGGCTTCAATCGTTCACATAGCAAACTGGATAGCACTTTATATGCGATGGGAAGGAGACTTATTTCTCTATAGTTGGCGCATATAGTCTTGTCTCCTTTTTTGTGCACGGGATACAGGATGCTGAGGTTCCTATCATTGGGCAGGCATTTCTCTAGCCAAATTGTACTAATCATCTGGTGCATGCTCCTGACCAACATCTGACCACCAGTCTTGAATAGTTCGGCTGTTTAACCATCGGCTCCTGCTGCTTTATTGTTCTTGAGCCGATTAATTGATATTATGACCTCATCTTGGCTAGGTGGTGTACACTCTATACCATCATCTCTTATTGGTTCTGGGGTATCTTCTTCACCGCTAATATTTGATACCAGACGTTTTTCAAAATGCTCCTTCCAGATCCTCAACACGTTGTCTGTATCTGTCACCAGGTTTCCTTGTTCATCTCTAAGGAAGGATGTGCCTTCACCAAAGCCTTCTAATTGGTGTTTTACTCGTTGGTAAAATTTCCGGACTTCATTCTGACTCCTGTACATCTCGATTTGCTCACGCTCACGTTTTCCTTGTTCTTTCTTCTGAAAGCACGTTTCTTTTCTTTCATTTTCTCCCAATAATCACATTACGTGTTGCTAATGTCTGCTGGGTTGCCCTATACGATGCGTTTTTCACATCAGTAGTATTACAACACTCCTGATCGTACCATGGGGGTTCTTGGTGATGGTTTTTGGTAGCCAAGTGTTGCGTTTGCTGCAGTTTGTAGGAAGTGGGCAATTCTATCGGGACATTATCGGGACAAGAAGTGATTTCGTCAAGCAAGTGGGTAAGTTGAGCGGAGTAGGCATCGGCTACCTGTTGTGCTTGCAGTTTTTCGACGTCGACTTTCCGTGTTGTGTTAGATCGCACTTTTTGCTGCAACATTAAGACGAGTGCGAACCTTGGCTGCTATAAGATAGTGGTCCGAATCAATATTCGCTCCTCGGATGGATCGAACGTCTAATACAATGGATGAATACCATCCGTC
>NW_026880112.1:0-29344 GCF_032173495.1 Musca vetustissima
GATCATACTTTACAAACTACCAAAGCAGTCAGTAAGTTGAATGAGACTACAACATTGAAAAACAGCAAATATATTTATTATTAAATGTTTTTATTTTCCAGTTTCCAAGCCAGCTCCCCAATTTGAGGGAACCGCAGTTGTCAACAAAGAGATTGTCAAGCTTTCGCTGTCTCAATATGCCGGGAAATATGTTGTATTACTATTCTATCCATTGGATTTGTGAGTATAACTTTATGATCATATTGATATGCATAATTTTTGAGAACATGAGGGTTTTAGACCTATTTTTAATAACATCTAATAGTTTATAAACACCATCTTTCTAAAAATTATATTTAATTTAAAATCCAATATATTATTGACTGATTTTAAGTATATCCGCTTAGTAAGTGGAAAAGGACCAGTAAAATGAAATTGGATCCATAGACATGTCATTCTGCAGCCGATACTAAATTTTTCATTTGGCCAGATAAGAAGCTATATCTAAATAAAGAAACTTAACACACATCACTCTAGACTTAATTCATTACGCTGTGCCAAATTTCGTGCAAACCGAAAGATATATATAACACACACATCATTCTACGCCTAATTCATTACGCTGTGCCTAATTTCGTGCAAATCGAAAGATATATATATATATAGGGACTTTGGTGCTCCATTTACATTAAATCGGACAAAAATATATATGGGAGCTAAATCTAAATCTGAACCGATTTTCAGGAAACTTAACACACTTCATTCTAGACCTATTTCATTACGCTGTGCCAAATTTCGTGCAAATCGAGAGATATATAGGGACTTTGGGGCACCATTTACATTAAATCGGACGAAAATATATATATGGGAGCTATATCTAAATCTGAACCGATTTTCAGGAAACTTAACACACAACATTCTATACCTAATTGATTACGCTGTGCCAAATTTCGTGCAAATCGAGCACTTTGGTGCTCCATTTACTTTAAATCGGACGAAAATATATATGGGAGCTATATCTAAATCTGAACCGATTTTCAGGAAACTTAACACACAACATTCTATACCTAATTCATTACGCTGTGCCAAATTTCGTGCAAATCGAAAGATATATAGGGACTTTGGTGCACTATTTACCTTAAATCGGACGAAAATATATATGGGAGCTATATCTAAATCTGAACCGATTTCGTTCCTTGGGCCAAATAAGTGACCTATGCCAAATTTCATCCAAATCGGATCATAAATGCGACCTGTACTTTGTTCACAAAAATACATGGACGGACATGCGTAAATCGACTCAGAAAGTGATTCTATGCATATTCTCAAAAGGAACCATATGTCTATCTCGTTTCCTAATTATACCCTTCCCCTGTACCACAGTGTGGTGAAGGGTATAATTATTCCTATACTATTTTCGAATATAAAATAACTTCCGATTTACTTATTTATTTCTTCGATATTTTCCAGCACATTTGTATGTCCCACCGAAATCATTGCTTTCTCTGATCGCATTGAAGAATTCCGTAAAATAAATACTGAAGTAATTGCCTGCAGCGTGGATTCGCATTTCACACATTTAGCTTGGATCAATACACCACGTAAAGAAGGCGGATTGGGTAGTGTTAAAATTCCACTACTTTCCGATTTAACTCACAAAATTAGCCGAGACTATGGTGTCTACTTGGACGATTTGGGTCACACATTGCGTGGTCTTTTCATCATTGATCATCGTGGCATTCTACGTCAAATCACCATGAATGATTTACCTGTCGGCCGTTCCGTAGATGAAACTTTACGATTGGTACAAGCTTTCCAATACACCGATACACATGGTGAGGTTTGCCCAGCTGGTTGGAAACCTGGTGCAGATACTGTAAGTATTTTCAATTACATTCCTTAGAATAGTATTCAATATGCAATTCTTTTCTGTTTCGTTTTAGATTGTGCCAAATCCCAAAGAAAAAACTAAGTATTTTGAGAAAAATAATTAAAATGTTATCGTGGAAGAAACAGCAGTAACTGTGAATAATAATTTTTATGGCATTTTTTTCTTTTTCTTCAAAACAATCCATTTTTTACTATACACTTTTGTACTGAAAATCCATAACAGAAAAAAAAACAAAAAATATTTTAATTTTTAATGGCGTTTTTTATTTTGACTATCTGAACGAGCATTGGCCTCCTTACGTTTCCGTTTGTTCAAGGGATTACGGGGATCATATACATCGTACCAATCATCACCTTTGGTAGAGGCATCCTTAGCCAAGACAGGGACCTCTTCCTTGAACTTCAATGTATGACACAGCCAATCATCGCCTTGAATTTCTTTCTCCACCACATTGTCATCGACTTTATCACTCTCCACCTCAATATCTTCTTGTTCAGGATCTTCACGTTTTTGTTTCAAAGCATCCAATTTGGAACGGAACTTGGATAGTAAACTTAATGTGAAATCTTCTCGACTGGCGCCTTTTTTGGGTATTTTCGCTTTAAGACTTTCATATTTTTCCTTTTCTTCAATGAAACTTTTGATCAGTTCGTTATTGTCATGTTCCATTTTCTTGGCCTTTTCTTTGGAATCCTTTTGCATTTTCTTTTCCAGTTCTTCGTCTTTTTGTCTCTTTTCGCTTTGGTACTGTTTTTTCAGCGATTGGATTTCTTGGCGAATTTCTTCCCTAAAAGTGAAGATCGTAAAAATATTTCAATGGAAATGAAAAAAGAAAACTTACTTTTTCTTCTCCTTTTGAAGTCTCTTCTCATCTTCATGCGTTAGCAATTCGTCATCATCTGAATCGGAAATTTCTTCTACTTTGATGGGCCCTTTACTTTTTTTAGATTTTTCTAGAGTTTTTGATTTCAGTTTGTCTTTAATGCGCTGTTTTCGGTCATACAATTCCTCATCGTCTAATGGCTCCTCCTTTATGGGTACTTTCCATTCCCCCTCTGATTCTGAATTGCTGTCGTCTTCCAATTTTACTTTAACTGGTTCTTTGCTTAACTTCGGATCATCTACGACATCGTGCAAGGATTTTGCCTTTCCAGCATTTTTTTGTACAAATTCTGTGGTTTCAACTTCATCTTCTTCGGCTTCTTCGCCAAATGATAATAAGCCAAAATTTCTAAAAATCATAAAAAAGCCAATTAGATAAATTCCATCGGAGTTATTCCCATATGCAATTTCAAAATCTTACTTGACACCCTTTTCTTTCTTCTTTTTCTTGTCCTTCTTGACTTCCTTTTTCAGTTCCCTTGGTACAATATCATCAAACGGATTCTTTAGAATCTCTGCCTTCAATATTTTATGGGGATACATAGGTCTTTCATTGTGGTCCACTTCACCTTCCTCCAACTTTAACATATTGAAAACTGTGTCCCCAGTAACTTTTCCAAATAGAGTATTTTTGTTTTGTAACTCTGGTGTCGGTCCCATTGTAAAGAAAAACTGTGATCCATTATCGTCCTTATCCGAATTGGCCATACCGACAAGACCTCTTCTGGTATAGCGTAGACGTGAATGGAATTCATCTTTGAAGGGATGACCATATATCGATTCGCCACCTGTACCATCTCCACATGGATCTCCACCCTGTACAATGAAATCTTTTACGACACGATGAAAGATCGTGTTGTTGTAGTAGCCTTCCATACACAATTGAATGAAATTCCGACACGCCTTTGGACATTCTCGCGACCATAGTTCAATATCGATATCACCAACGGTAGTACGCAGCAACACCTATACGAATGTTTGAAAGTCAATATATGAATTAAAATTTTAAATGAAATTGAATTAGAACCAACGCCGGATGGAAGGCTATTCAAAGGGCGGGATTAAAAAATATATATTTAACTTAAATTAAATACCTTTCCCGATGTTGGGGGTTCCTGTATGTATATATTACTCATTTCTTATAATAATAATTAAAAAAATCGCGAAAACCCGAAATAAAATGTGCCGTTCCAAAACAAACAATAAACAAACGAATGGCCGATAAAACATAAACTCAAAACAAAATGGCTTACACTTCATTGTGTTTACGAATGAGGGCGATGAATAATGGTGAGATATTATCAGCTGTGAACGACAGGAGGTAATAATAGCTCTGTCTGTTTACTCGATAATAGGTAGCAATTTTTGTTTTGGTAACAATTGTTAGTCTGCTTTTCCACAGGCGAATTTTTATTTGGCAAATACTGAGTTTGTAGGCGGGGTGCGAGGAAGAAAAACAAAAATTTGCCTGTTCAGAATTTGCCGTACACGCAAATTCTGCTTTGCTCTGTTCGTTGAAAACAATTTTGTTGACATTTCCTTTTGAACCTATTCGCTTTACTGACACACAGCCGGCTTTTGTTTAAAAACCTGTTGCTTTAATTTGTGCAAGTGAAATTTAATTTTTAATTTTTGCAATTTATATAATAAAATATTAAAAAAAATCTTTAAAATGCAAACACGTTTGACTTTTATTTTCTTTCTTTTGTATTTTGATTCGCAAATTTGGCAAAGAAAAATTTGCTAATGGAAAAGCAAGCGAAAATTTCAAAAGAGAAAACAAAAAATTTGCCAAATAAAAATCTGCCTGTGGAAAAGCAGACTTACCAAATGTTACTAAATTTTGTCTGTTTACCCAAAAATCCAGTAAAAGAGAGTCAAGTGAGAGAGCAAGTTTGACAGTTCAACAACAACAAACATTCTGGAGTTTACTGAAAGAATTTTTTCGACGTTCCCACGCCTCTCATTCCCACCCCTGCCGACCGAGGGAGCGACCACCCCTTACGTAGGGATCGCGTACACACCATGATCCGTATCATGATGGAATTTGAGAGAGGAATAGAAAAACCAGTTAAGTGGGCCACACACGTCAAACATGTGCGTTCGATCGGTGTGAATCGAAGCAATGTTTGACGTGTGTGGTACGGTGTTCACACCGATTTGGCGGTGCGCACACCGATCGCAAGAAATTAAAAATTTTTAATTTTTCGGTGTGCGACGCGCACATGTTTTACGTCTGTGGCCTGGTGTGTGGATATTTTCTCATTTGTTGTGAAATTTCGAGGAGGGAGGATCAGCGGACAATTTCAAACATGTGCAAAAAATGTTTTGGAAGAATTTTTTGATGTTTTTTATACAAATCCTACAGTGTGGGAAATAAAAATATTTCCCCGGAATAATATAAAAGTACTTATTAAATTTATATTTAATAAAAATATTTGATAATTTTTCCATCATCACTATCGCTGTCTATCTTCACGCTTCAAAAATAAGTACGAAATGAAGTTTTGTGGATCCGTTTGACGTGTGTGGGCTAGCAGCTTCACACCGATCGAACGTGTTTGACGTGTGTGGCCCACTTTACAGAATCTACTTCAACTGCCACTTTGTTATTAAGTTTTACTACTCATTTAAAAATACAATAATAGGTGTGTATGGTTACTTTCCAGTAACATTTAGTATGATTTAGCAAATAAACAGCTGATTCAAGAAAACATTTGATTTGCGCCAAAATAAACAACAAACAAAGGACAAACACAATTATTTGTATTGCATTTAATATTAAAAATAAAATGAATAATAAAAGAAAATTTGATTTGGTATGTTCCCCGGGAACATTTAAGCTTTCTGCATCAATACATTGCCCTCTATCTGGAACGTGCCTAAAAATATATAAGGAATTAGTTTCTAATTTAAGGGAACCCCACCCATTCTCAATTTTAATTTTTCAAGATTTTTAATGGGCTGGTAAATCAATACCAATGCTTGTTGAGGTTTGTAACTTTGCACATATATAATTGAAGATTTAAAAGAGAAGAAAAATAATTTACAAACAATTTTTGTTATTGTTTTGTTGTTGTTTTTTGTAATTAAAGAAAAGTCCTTATTTTTGATGGCGGGCATGATAACTCCTCACTGGAACATCGGAATCCGAAAATTCCAACGGTGTTAGAAAAAGTAAATGTCTGGCTCTCGTATGAACTAGGACTATTGACTTCGCTCTAAAATTAACAAAATGGCGGACCTTTGAAAAAATATTTTTGGAAAATCGCCGATTTTTGACCAAAAACCAAGTTAAAAAGTAAGGAAGATATTCACCGATTGACTTTATCCTAGTTCATACGATAGCTATACACTCACAGAGAAACGTGAGAAATTAGTGTAGAATCGAATTAAATCAAAAAATTTTTTGACCCCGAGAATGGGGGGGTCCCCTTAATGAAATTTTGCATTACTTACGAATTCTCTTCCATTTTCTGTAATTTTTATACAACTTAACTTCAAATTAAACATTGCAAAATTTGAAAAATCTTTTGAATAATTTTTGTGCTTGGTCATAAAACAGCTGATCTTAAAATGGCTGAGTTTGCAAAATCTTATTGAATAAAATTCTTTCAGTAAACTCCAGTAAGTTTGTTGCTGTTGAACTGTCAAACTTGCTCTCTCACTTGTCTCTCTTTTACTGGATTTTTGGGTAAACAGACAACATTTAGTAACATTTGGTAACAATTGTTACCAAATATCGAGTAAACAGACAGAGCTAATATTAGATTTTATTTGTTCTACGCTCAAGCAAAAATCTACATTAGAATCATGGTATAATTATTACAAGGTAAGGCACAGCTACCAACTGATTACAATTTATTCTCAAGGTGACTTGTTCCATCAAATCAAAATACATATTTTGTGTATTGTTTTGAATACTATGTCAAATAAATTCAAAATAAATTGGAATATATTCAGTTTATTTGAAATGAAAATGAGGTTTTTAACACGTTCGTCTGAAGCTAATTACTTTGTTATAGATGAAACAAACATAAAAACCTTTGTCGTTCTAAATTATAGTACTATGAATGCGATCAAAAATACATTTTCAGCAGTTCACATATTTTTGTCAGTTATATTAACAATTTTAAAGCATGCTTTAAGGAGAAACTATTATTTTTTGGGACAAAAGTAGGGTTGTATTTGAAATTATCTCGATTTAGCACAGGATTTAGAACAAATCGAAATATTGAGTTGATTTAATTTTGTATGGTAAATCGAGATAAATTCAGCACGATTTAGCAATTAAATCCAGATAATGCACTAAACTCGCCTTAAATGAAAACAAATGCAACAAGTCGATCTGCTCATTTGACATATTTTAAACATTTTACCAAAAACACGAAAATTAATGGAATGTCAGGGTTTCTTTTCAGAATCGAGTTGGGGATATGATTTACATATTGTATCATGTGAATTAAGGGCTAAACAGAATGTTCGCGTTGAGCGTTTTTTGTTATCGCGTTAGCGCACGCAAAAAGTTAAAATATATTTAACTTAAAAGCGCAGCGCACATCAACTTCATGTGTTAGTGTTATCGTTTCCTTGTGGTTGTTGTATTTTCGATAACACAAAACGGAACGGATGGCTCAACGCGAGCATTCTGCTTAGCCCATTAGAGCAACAGGTAAGCAGGACGATAATGGAAAGATTGTTGTTCTATGCCAGCTCAGCGAGTGTTTGTTTTTTACATTGCTAAAAAACAAAAATAATTTGGATCCGTATACGTCGTTCTTGTTTTCCGAGTATATTTTACATATTCTCGGAACAGTTTTATTGAAAAAATTACTTTTCTGTGCGCCTTTTTTTCCGAGAACGACTTTTTGTGCAACCTTTTAAAAATACCCAGCGGTAACTCTGCACCTGATCACCCTGACTCAACACTGAGGCATTCATACGGACAGTGTCCGTGAGTGTCACACAACCCCAACAATGCGGTTCTCATTTAGTCTCCATTCCACCTCATTCGTAAATATTTTGTTAAGCTGCTTTGAGGTATTTTTATCGGCCATCTTGTCTTCTCCCCCATTCGTTAGCAAGTGGAACGTTTTTCAATTTTATTTTGGTTTGCAACATATTTTGAAAGTGTTAGGTTCTATTTGGAAGTGTAAAATATCCAAAAATAAATACCGCAGAACGACGACCAAAGATCAAAATAAAATTAAAGTGAACTTATAATTTAACACAAATAAAACAAAGAGTGAAACAATCCGTACAAATAAAAAAAAACTACAGTTTGTGGTAAATAGTAATTCACTTTCTCTTGTGGCTCCACTTTGCTTTGATTATTTTGGCAAATGATGAAAGAAAACCAAACAATGACGTAGGCGCCAGTATGTCATACGTGTTGGCCCCTACCCGTCCACAATCGTACAAACCTGTGCCAATTCATATTCAAACAGGCATCAGTATTTCGATGTGTGTTTCGGAGAATTTTCAAAACATATATAGATTTGAATACTTTTACGTACAGTTGCATTAAGTTTTATTTTCAATACCAATCATATTTGCAGATTCGTCTAAGTGTGTAAATACCGGTACAATGTCAATGCCAATGAATAATTTGGATAAAGGGGGATATGTGCCTCCTGGTTATAATCCAAATGCTCCAACAGCGCCTGGTGCTCCGGGAAATTATGTAAGTGTAAACATTCCAAGAGATTTTTTTAAAGACAATCCCTGAACCAAATTCAAAGCGAATGATAATTGAATACGCCCCACAATTGAAATAACAATTTGCTAAAATTTTGGGTGGGCTTCAAAGGCAAAAAAGTGACGCACATTTAGGTTCTGTATTCAGTGTCTAAGGCAAATATAAAGATAAATAGACGCCTAAGACAGTTTTATACTTTCTTTGCGGAACATCCATTGTGTTATTTCTTTGAAAAAAAATCTAATTAGAATTACTAAAACTATTCAAAGCATTTAGTGCTTTTCGCAGCACTATCAACACCAATTATAGCTCTGTCTGTTTACTCCATATTTGGTAACAATTGTTACCAAATGTTACTAAATGTTGTCTGTTTACCCAAGAATCCAGGAAAAGAGCAAGGTTGACAATTCAACAACAACAAACTTACTGGAGTTTACTGAAAGAATTTTATGCAGTAAGATTTTGCAAACTCACCCGTTTTGGATCACCTGTTTTATGACCAAACATAAAAATTATTCAAAACATTTTTTTAATTTGCAAAGTTCAATTTAAAGTTAAGTTGTATAAAAACTACAGAAAATGGAAGAAAATTCGTAGTTAATGCAAAGTTTCATTAAATTAGAAACTAATTCCTTATATATTTTAAGGCACGTTCAGATTGAAGGCAATGTATTGATGCAGAAAGCTTAAATGTTCCCGGGGAACATACCAAATCAAATTTTCTTTTATTATTCATTTTATTTTTAATATTAAATGCAATACAAATAATTGTGTGTGTCCTTTGTTTGTTGTTTATTTTGGCGCAAATCAAATGTTTTCTTGAATCAGCTTTTTCTTTGCTAAATCATACTAAATGTTGTCTGTTTACTTTTCTCAGTATTATCGCAAAAGAGAGTAAAAAAGGCGTAGTCTCTGAACTAGAACTTACTGAATAATTTCATAGAATTTGTTTCGCAAAATAGATATATAAAAACATTAAGCAAATTCCCTTAATAAACATGCTGTTGTATATTCTAGTACGTTTTGGGACCAATTTAGAATAAGTTCATTAAAAATATTATTTGAAGTGAATGCCCTAATATATTCTAACAATTTATTTTACAAAAAAAAGTAAACAGACTGATTATATAAATACACCTTATATAAATACACATTGGTTGTTCTTTTTTTGTCCACAACAAAAAAATTTAATCCACATTTAAATTTGATGTTTTTATTGAATTCGTTGAATACATTATCCGTAACACGCTGCATGTCTTACGAAAATAATATATTCCTCTATAATATCCATATAATGCATAATGTAATCGTTGAGTGATAATATATTATTTTTAGATCCTTAGAAATATGTTAAAGAATTTATTCTCCCGATTTCATTAAGTAATTTATTGTTTTAATATAAAAATATTTGTTTTATTATATTTTATAATTACAAATATAACGATGTTACATAAAGTTTTAAAAGGAAAATTAAACGTATTCATAGGATATATTTGGACACAGGCAATACAAAAATTTCCATTGTTATCTGAAAAAATTGTTCAAAATAAAATTTTGAAATAATAATAAATCCTCATAATAATTTATAAATCCTCATAAAGTAGGTTAACCTGGTAAAAAGTTCTAATGTACAAGGAGTTTTAAACATTTTGAATTCACCAGATTAATTATTTATTGAAATGCTGCCAGTTTTATTATAATTATGTTAAGAATTAATAATTTCATAATTGTTTTCTTTGTTCACTTCATTTGCGCAACGTTTTTTTTCTAATACTTTTCCACCGACCTCAACAAAATTACTCAGTGGAAAAAGTGAGAACGTTTTACATTGAGAATCGATTTATTGTTTTTGAAATGTTTCCACTTTACTAGCTTTATATTTAGGTTCATCCATGATACAATTATTCAAGGTAGGCCATAGCAACTTATAAATTATAATTGTTTCTTACTGTGGCTTGTTATGCTAAAGTCATATACAATATGTGTGTAATGTTTGAAAAATATATATTCCAAAATCGATATATTTGCAGATGTAGTTTACAACATTTGCAAGAAGAAATGTATGATTTGTGAATGAATCAATATGTAAATCATATCCCCAACTCGATTTTGAAAAGAAGACCTGACATTCCATTAATTTTTCGCGTTTTTTTGGTAAAAAAAAATTCAAATGAACAGATCGACTTGTTGCATTTGTTTTCATTTATTCTGACATTGCCCACAAGGTAGAGGTGTATTTTCTCCTTTCTGACAAAAGCTACCCTACCTTGTATAATTGTACCATTGGTTCATCTGTTTCGAAATTTTGTTTACTTCTCGCAGTGTTGCCAAAACTTGATTGAGAAAACATGCTAAAAATTTTAGAAAAGTGCTAGAAAAAATGTTAAAAATGAATAAAAAGAAATTAGTTTATAGTTTATATTGAAATCTATGTTTCTTAGAAAATTATTGATAGGGGTGAGGGGGCAATTTTGACAACTTTTTCCTTTCAAGTCTCATACAATTTTTTATTTTGTATTTTATTTTATAAATTTTAACTAAGAGCGTTTACATTTAACAGGATTTCGTTTACCCAGTGGGTTTCAATTGTCAATTCCTTTACATACATGCCAAATAAATCCTCATAAAGTAGGTAACAGTACGTTTACATTGTACTGGATTTCGTTAATCCAGTGGGTATAAGTTGTCAATTCCATTGCATATATGTCCAATAAATCCTCATAAAGTAAGATAACCCGGTAAAAAGTTCTAATGTATACGACATTTAACCCGGTAAAAGTTCTAATGTTTATGCCGTTAAATAGGTGCAAATGTAGCCTTTACATTGATTATGACATACTTTAAGTTCAATTTAAATATTTTATTACTGTTTTGCTGGACCAAGTCATTATGTTCAAATTTTAAAGGGAAGAGCGAACAAATTCACGGTGAATTGATGTCCAGGATAAGACTGTATATGTTTCAATAAGCTCGTTCTCTGCGTTCTCTTATAGCAAAGCATTTCATATGGCCATTTCTCACTTATTCTCCGAGCATTTTCTCTCTGCTCACCCCTACTCTAGAGGTCAAAAAATTGAACATGGGGGGAACGCTAAAGAAAAAGCATATTGAGCGAGTCAAATTGACCGAGAGCGTATACTACATGTATACGCTCTCTGTTCTAGAAGGACAGAGACCGGGTGTGGGGGGTATACCTAAATATTTACAGGGTTCTACCTATTCTAATAATGGTTAGTATTATCATTACCACAATCGGTGATAGCATTGCAATAAAGTTCCGGTTTTTGGGGATGAAATTAGCCAAAAAAGAGTCGTTTTTCGTCTAGATGCAACTTGTAAAATCCGAACATCAATAAAAAATAAATAGGGGAATCTAGTCAACGAAAAAACATGGCTGTTTTGATAATGATCCGTCAATATTTTTCTATTGTTCACAGAGTTTGTATATTCTGATATTGTATGTTTTGTAGTATTTTTATAACACCGACACGGCAATTAGTTTCGCAAAAAATTGAAGTCTTATGGTAGTTGCGGTGGATATCATAGGAATAGCCCCGTCCGACTATACTGCTCCGCTCATTGGAAATAATATTGGAAAATCAAATTCACCTGCTCCGCTCATTGGAAATAATATTGGAAAATCAAATTCACCATGTCAAATATACGGTCAATGTGAAATCGATACTAAAAATTTTGAAAAATCCGAATTAAAAATGCTAAAAATTCAATCAATTCAATTTGTTTGGTGCTAAACGAGTTTAGAAAGTGCTTAATCTAGCACTAAACGTACTAAATTGGCAACACGCAATAAAAATTTGTTTAATTAATTTGTTGAGTAAAATAAAAATTGGGTAAACTAGTGCATTTTTGCCAATAGTCGGCAATTCGCATTTTATTTAAACAAAAATGATAAATTTAATCGATTTTTCTTTTTTTTTCATGAGTAATAAATATTACAATTGTAAAACATGGTGCCGTCTTTTGGGAAACTTTTATATGTTATAATTTTTTTCAATGAAAAATTAGAATTGCGTGCTTTTTTATATTACAATGAAGTGAATTAATAAATGAAATGAAAATTTGACATGTGTACATAACAGAGGTGGAAGTTTCCAAAACACTTAACTTTTTCCTGTTTATAGCGCGCTTTTTGTGCTAAGATCTTTCCGAAGTGCCCTCGTATTAGCTTAAATAATAATAAAATCCAAACAATGACATATCAATGAATAATCTAAATAAATTCAAGATACACAAGAAGCAGTAACTCTAAAATATGAAATTTAATCAAACGAAAACTTCGGATGCAACAACTGAAGATTCCGAGTGTAATCTACACAGCACGGACCACCTACACAGCGGTAAATAAACATTTCTCATAAAAAACAATCAAAAAAATAATCAAAAAAAGTATATATTTTAACCTTTAGTAGAAAAAAAGTAAACTTTCTAAGTGAAAAAAAAACTTTTGATGCTAACTTGAAAAAAACATTCTTGCCTAACAAAAACGTTTTGGTGTTACTCAGAATTCCATTATTTTGCTCCTGTGCTCATTTGCTGGTGCAACGCACATGCAAATGAGCACAGGAGCAAAAGTACGAGCGTATCAAATTAAAAAAAGTAATGACAATCAGTGTTGCCGTTTGAAAAAATCAACAATTTATGCCCAAAAATTCAAGAGTTGAAAAAGTATACATTGACGTTAAATATTAAAAGCGGGGTGCCCATTTTGTTTTCAAATGTTGGAAAAGTAATAACCAAATTGATTTTTATTTTTAAATCGTTTTTTTAATGCCTTTGTTTTAAAACATTTTTCATTGCTGCAGCAAAATATCCATCACAGAAATATTCGTTTAGGCCCCATATGTCTTTGGACCAAATCCGATTCGACAATTTGGTGTCCATTTGCAAATGACCGTCTGTTTGACTGGTGCACACGATACATTTCGAAAGAAGTAGCCGATTTCATCCAAACTTAGCATATCGTAATGTTCCTTCCAAAGTTCAAGAGAATATCGAACCACTCCATCGGGTACATCCCCACAAAGTGTCGAAATTTTTAACATTTGTTTATCCAATATCAGTTGAATCGAATGTCATGTTCAAACTTTGCATATACTTTTACCCTACCTAGATCTAGTTCGAAGATGGTAATCCACGGCTCATTCCTTCAGGGTCAACATTTTAAAAAGTTGTAAATATTGATTTGATACATTGATTGCACATCGCAATATTTTACCAAAACTGCATTAAATCCGAATATGTGGCCTTTAGGGCAATTTCTTCCAAATAAATTGTCAACTTTTTTATAAAAACATATACCCTATATATAACATATATAAAACGGATGGTAAATACTATAGGTCTAATCATGAAAGACATTAATACTTTTACTTCATATAGATTTAGGGCAGTTATCAATATAATAATACAATGTTCCACCTTGGCACTAGAGAGTAATTCCGTAGACCACAGTTAACCACAGGTTGAGGGTATATATAGCATTTCCACATTAAATGAACCCTTTTACAAATTAAATGAACCCTTTTCCAAATTAAATGAAACCTTTTCCAAATTAAATGAAACCTTTTCCAAATTAAATGAAACCTTTTCCAAATTAAATGAAACTTTTTCCAAATTAAATGAAACCTTTTACAAATAGAATGAAACCTTTTCCAATTGAAATGAAACCTTTTACAAATAGAATGAAACTTTTTCCAAATTAAATGAAACCTTTATTCTTATCTAAGGAAATATAATATTTGCACTAATTTTAAACCAATATTTGAAAATTAAATCAAAGAATATTAACAAATATAGTTGTATGGCTATGTAATTAACATAAATATTCTTTAATTCGGTGTGATTTCATTTAATATCTTTACTACATAAAACTAAATAAATAGTAATACAAACTGGGGCATTTCTTGACCCGGTCCTAAATGCGAAATACATATTTGACTTAATAAATTGTTGATGATAAGGTAACTGCTTATCTTAATGAAGGGGTTCCCGACTTGCAGCTTGTGGGATTTTCAAAACCATGTCCATGAATACTTCGCTCGATTACATCAACAATGTTATGTTCCATTGAAACGTCACACAGCTCAGCTCTTGCACATAATTTTATTTTTGAAAATGCATTTTCGATTGGATTTAGCATTGGAGAATAAGGCGGTAAGAATTTAAGGTTGCATCTTTTAAATTCGATCAAATTTTTTATGTCATGTCGCTTGTGTATTTGAGCGTTATTTTCCAACTCTGGATTGATTTTCTCAAAAAAAATTTCTATACATAATTTATCTCAGTCTGCATTGACACTGGAATTAGAAACGATTGTGTGATGTACAACTCCCGCGTTGTTTATTGCTGCAATTATAGTGACATTACGACCTCTGACCATAAGCAACACAATGTGTGCTCTTGTTCCTTGTCTTAAACGGGCTTGGGTTCTTCGTATGTGAAGATTAAATCCACACTCTTCAATGAATATTAATTTTTTGGAACATTGAAGGAAAATAAGCGTGGAGGAAATAGAACTAAGTTGTTGACACCACAAGTTTTAAGTCTGATCGAGTTCTACATAGAAAGTCAACCTGGAATTACCCTCAAAGCGATAAAAACTAAACTGTTGAGAGAAAATGTTATAAATATTTCCACAAGCTGCATAGAAAATGGATTACGGAAATTAAAAATTACGTTGAAGATGACCTCTATTAAAATAGAACGAATGAATGACTCCAGAACATTAGGCTTGAGACAAAAATATGCTCAAGACTTTACAAAATGGATACCCCAACAAGGAGAAAAATTAATATTCATTGATGAGTGTGGATTTAATCTTCACATACGAAGAACCCAAGCCCGTTCAAGACAAGGAACAAGAGCACACATTGTGTTGCCTACGGTCAGAGGTCGTAATGTCACTATAATTGCAGCAATAAACAACGCGGGAGTTGTACATCACACAATCGTTTCTAATTCCAGTGTCAATGCAGAAAGATTTAAATTATTTATAGAATTTTTTTTTTTTTTTTTGAGAAAATCAATCCAGGGTTGGAATATAACGCTCAAATACACAAGCGACATGACATAAAAAATTTGATCGAATCCAAAAGATGCAACCTTAAATTCTTACCGCCTTATTCTCCAATGCTAAATCCAATCGAAAATGCATTTTCAAAAATAAAATTATGTCCAAGAGCTGAGCTGTGTGACGTTTCAATGGAACATAACATTGTTGATGTAATCGAGCGAAGTATTCAAAAGCTTACTCGGCAAGATTGTTCTAACTACGTTATGGACATGGTTTTGAAAATCCCACAAGCTGCAAGTCGGGAACCCCTTCATTAAGATAAGCAGTTACCTTATCATCAACAATTTATTAAGTCAAATATGTATTTCGCATTTAGGACCGGGTATTCAATTCTTGTTCTTAAATATTTATTTATTAAAATGTCAAGAAATACCCCAGTTTGTATTACTATTTATTTAGTGTTATGTAGTAAAGATAGTAAATGAAATCACACCGAATTAAAGAATATTTATGTTAATTACATAGCCATACAATTATATTTGTTAATATTCTTTGATTTAATTTTCAAATATTGGTTTAAAATTAGTGCAAATATTATATTTCCTTAGATAAGAATAAAGGTTTCATTTAATTTGGAAAAAGTTTCATTCTATTTGTAAAAGGTTTCATTTCAATTGGAAAAGGTTTCATTCTATTTGTAAAAGGTTTCATTTCAAGTGGAAAAGGTTTCATTTAATTTGGAAAAGGTTTCATTTAATTTGGAAAAGGTTTCATTTAATTTGGAAAAGGTTTCATTTAATTTGGAAAAGGGTTCATTTAATTTGTAAAAGGTTTCATTTAATGTGGAAATGCTATATATGCCGGCAAACCGACTGAATGACCTAAAATAAAACCAGTGGGCGGAGCAGAATATTCGGACTGATCATACAATACCCTACACAAATACGACTGGACATACATTTTTCATGACAGTTGCCCATATTTGCACCTCTAATAATACTAAACGCTATTAGTATAATATATATATATATATAGCATTTCCACATTAAATGAAACCTTTTACAAATTAAATGAACCCTTTTCCAAATTAAATGAAACCTTTTCCAAATTAAATGAAACCTTTTCCAAATTAAATGAAACCTTTTCCAAATTAAATGAAACCTTTTCCAATTAAAATGAAACCTTTTAGAAATAGAATGAAACTTTTTACAAATGGAATGAAACCTTTTACAAATAGAATGAAACTTTTTCCAAATTAAATGAAACCTTTATTCTTATCCAAGGAAATATAATATTTGCAGTAATTTTAAATCAATATTTGAAAATTAAATCAATGAATATTAACAAATATAGTTGTATGGCTATGTAATTAACATAAATATTCTTTAATTCGGTGTGATTTTATTTAGTATCTTTACTACATAAAACTAAATAAATAGTTATACAAACTGGGGCATTTCTTGACTTTTAATAAATAAATATTTTAGAACAAGAATTGAATACCCGGTCCTAAATGCGAAATACATATTTGACTTAATAAATTGTTGATGATAAGGTAACTGCTTATCTTAATGAAGGGGTTCCCGACTTGCAGCTTGTGGGATTTTCAAAACCATGTCCATAGCGTAGTTAGAACAATCTTGCCGAGTAAGCTTTTGAATAATTCGCTCGATTACATCAACAAAGCCATAAAAACTAAACTGTTGAGAGAAAATGATATAAATATTTCCACAAGCTGCATAGAATATGGATTAGGGAAATTAAAAATTACGTTTAAGACGGCCTCTATTGAAATAGAACGAATGAATGACTCCAGAACATTAGGCTTGACACAAAAATATGCTCAAGACTTTACTAAATGGATACCCCAACAACTCATCAATTAATATTAATTGATGAGTGTGGATTTAATCTTCACATGCGAAGAACCCAAGCCCGTTCAAGACAAGGAACAAAAGCACACATTGTGTTGCCTACGGTCAGAGGTCGTAATGTCACTATAATTGCAGCAATAAACAACGCGGGAGTTGTACATCACACAATCGTTTCTAATTCCAGTGTCAATGCAGACAGATTTCAGTTATTTATAGAATTTTTTTTTTTTTTTGAGATAATCAATCCAGAGATGGAAAATAACGCTTAAATACACAAGCGACATGACATAAAAAATTTAAACGAATCCAAAAGATGCAACCTTAAATTCTTACCGCCTTATTCTCCAATGCTAAATCCAATCGAAAATGCATTTTCAAAAATAAAATTATGTGCAAGAGCTGAGCTGTGTGACGTTTCAATGGAACATAACATTATTGATGTAATCGAGCGAATTATTCAAAAGCTTACTCGGCAAGATTGTTCTAACTACGCTATGGACATGGTTTTGAAAATCCCACAAGCTGCAAGGCGGGAACCCCTTCATTAAGATAAGCAGTTACCTTATCATCTACAATTTATT
Source organism: Musca vetustissima (assembly GCF_032173495.1). Taxonomy (NCBI): domain Eukaryota; kingdom Metazoa; phylum Arthropoda; class Insecta; order Diptera; family Muscidae; genus Musca; species Musca vetustissima. The sequence continues at coordinate 17,939 of NW_026880112.1, forward strand.
AAGTCAAATATGTATTTCGGATTTAGGACCGGTTATTCAATTCTTGTTCTAAAATATTTATTTATTAAAAGTCAAGAAATGCCCCAGTTTGTATTACTATTTATTTAGTTTTATGTAGTAAAGGTACTAAATAAAATCACACCGAATTAAAGAATATTTATGTTAATAACATAGTCATACAACTATATTTGTTAATATTCTTTCATTTAATTTTCAAATATTGGTTTAAAATTACTGCAAATATTATATTTCCTTGTATAAGAATAAAGGTTTCATTTAATTTGGAAAAAGTTTCATTCTATTTGTAAAAGGTTTCATTCCATTTGTAAAAAGTTTCATTCTATTTGTAAAAGGTTTCATTCCAATTGGAAAAGGGTTCATTTAATTTGGAAAAGGTTTCATTTAATTTGGAAAAGGTTTCATTTAATTTGGAAAAGGTTTCATTTAATTTGGAAAAGGGTTCATTTAATTTGTAAAAGGTTTCATTTAATCTGGAAATGCTATATATATATATGAACATTTTAGTATATCCGACTGCATAAATCAAAATAGTTAAGATGAATTGTAAGTACAAATGATTTTATTTCATATGTTGCCAAAATCTCTAGACCCTTCGTGGAGAAAACATGTCATATTTTTCGTTGCCCATATCCACTTCCCGGTTAAATTACATGGTGTTCGGATCACACATATGGTCTATAGAGCAATTAGAATCAGACAAAATGTTGGTCCATTTTATCCAATAAATATTATCCGATTAACACAGAAAACTATAGGTTCCACCAGGAACATAAAATACTTTGTAACGTTTGTCGCGATATTTGATAATAAGGAAAATTGGGACAATAATTCCTACATTCGGGTATATACTTCAATATTCTTTGTATAAATTTAAAGATCAATCAATCGAAATATATCGGTGGTCTTGAAGCAACATTTCGCTGTTTTACAAACTCTTGGGAGTATAATATTCCTCACAACATGGCTGTGTACAGTAAACAAATATAGAAAAAATGTATTTGTGCCGGAAAAAAATGCCCAAAATCCGCCCAAGTTTTAAATTTTACATTTCTTATGCCCACTTTTGGGCATAAATGCCCACTTTCGGGAACACTGATGACAATAGAAAGTATCGCACACATAGAAGCTGGGAGAAAATTCGGACCGCATAAACCGAAATTCCATCATTAGCTAAATTTCACCGCAAGACAATAACAGGAATATAATTAATAATAATGAATGATAATTAATAATGACATGACAAATCAAGAACATCAAAAAGGTGAAATCTATAAATGAAAAAAAGGCTTCGCACTAAAAAGCCTAGAAAAAATCAAGATAATAGAGGACTTTTTATCCAAAATTGTAAAAGTCAATTCAACAATCAATCAACAATGAAAACAAAAATTTTCCAAACGAAAACGTTCGTTATTTGGATAATTTAAAACAATAAATCGACGGAAGAAACGTCGACGTTGGCTCAAATGAGCCAAACGTTCATTTGAGAAACATTTTTTACACCTCCCTTCATTTCAATCAATATGAAAATCCTACCATACAATATTCAAAGTAGTCATAAACTGGAAAACAAAAATGTTCTGGAGCTCTTCCTTAACGAAGAAAAAGTTGAAACATGGGTTAAAGACAATTATAAATTTGTAGGCAAAGACAGAACTGATGGCTATGGTTTTAATAAGGTTTTAATAAAATCTACCCCAAAATCTATTATCTACCAGTTAGAAGCTAAATTACCACCTAGCTAAAAACATTCTTGGAAACACTATATTAATTAGGATGGACAAGGGTGAAAAGTGCCAACTCCCGGAGTCAAAACACTCTTTAAGGGTGCAGATCTGCCTAAGGCAGTAAGACTTTTGACAATACTTTACGCGAAGTAAAAACAATTATTTATTTTTCTCAGTGCAACAAATGCATTGATTTCAACCATTTTGCAGACCACTGTAAAAAGAAGAAATTGCCTAGCCGAAAATATGTACAAACTGCAAAGGCGAACACCCACCAACCATCAAAAAGTGTCCCGCAAGAGTACGAGCGTATCAAATTAAAAAAAGTAATGACAATAGAAAATATCACATACATAGAAGCTCGGAGAAAATTCTCACCGTTCTACACCAATCGCTTCGAAATTCTCGATGACGACACAGAAGCCGCATTCCCATAATTAGATAAAACTAAAGACAATAACAAGAGTATTATTAATAATGCAAACGAAACATAAACCCGTACTCTCAAGTGACAAGAATTAACAGACAAAGGGAAGCGGAAAACGCAGCCCAGAGAATCCAAGAACACCAAAAACACTCCATGAAGGTGAAAACTATAAATAAATATGAAGCGAATAGGTTCTAATTTAAACATCACGAATATTATGTATTTGCAGAGATGAGCGAATTTGGTTTATGAGGTATTTTGAAGAGCAGTCATTGATTTTGTCAATACTTAAATTAATTGCAGAGGAATGACATTCCACTAAAATATGCGAGACAGACAAGATTACAAATTATTTATTTATTTATTTTTTTTGGAAATTGATTTTTTCAAGTCACTGTTTACAACACAACACATGGTCGTACGTCACACCGTACTGAGTACGTTTATGCTAAAAATATCAAACTTTCTTAAGGAAATGTCAGATGATGCCTGTCGATATGTAATGTTTCCTAGGGTAGAAATTTATATAGTAATCCTCGTATATATCTGGAGGTCGAATAATCTATGTATCTATCTATGCGTAGCAAATCTTCCGATCACTTTCGAGGATAAGCCCAAAAACAAATCTCCCTACCAAAATGTATATATATTACCGTCACACCCCATTATTTCGGGTTTCAGATCGTTAGGCAAGTTTTCTACTGATTGGGTTGTAATTTCGTATTTTGGATTCTCATTTGTGGTATATCATTGGTCAACTGTTATGGCAGCTTCCAAATTTTGGTATTTTAGAGGACTTTGGGAACGTTTGTCAAATAAATTGGTTGCAATTTTATAACGTGGCTTTAAATCCCATTGTGTAGAAAAACGTCCTACTAAAATTTTTAAATATTGATCTTATTTTCGGGGTAGCCGCCATTATTCAGTATTTTGGGCAATGTCCACCGCAAAATTGGACGGATCCTTCATATTGTCCTACTACAAAACGTGGATTTGTATTGACAACATTCGACCAGGAGTCATTTATTTTTCTGATAACTCAAAATGCCAAAGTACAGTACGCAGGTTGATGACTTAAGCTTCAAAAATGTGTCTACGGCCTTAAAATTACCAACAATATGTCGGAACCATTTTTATGAGTCTATTTCAAAACTTGAACTTTTATTTTTTCAGGATGAGTTTAACCCTTTGATAACCCAAATTTTCACAATTCGGGCAAATTACAGAACTTGCTGCCCTATCGATGAGAGTTTTATTAGAGTTTTTTTTCTATTAATAACGGATTTGATGTGGCTGAATTGTAATATTCAAATTCGTAATGTTCGTGTTTTGCACTTTAGTGATAGGAGGTTTAAATATAGGGTTTTCTAGATCATATCATGACGGAAGATAATGAGGTATAATGAAACTCGTTACCCTCTACAGGAACTCTCTCAATACAGGATTTATGGTATACTAAACAAGAAACGATTTATCGGTTCAACTTGAACTTTATATCCCAGACAGCAGAATTCCGCAATTTTTGTATGTCTGTTTTCAAGATGTTCTTTAATTTGATTTGAAATTCATCTTTCGAATTTATAAAACTTTCAACTTAAATGTTTTGTTACGTATACGTTACGACATTATTTATACGCTCCCATAAATTTAAACAGTTTTGAATTATTTTCCAAATAATTTTCCAACGATTCGACAGTATATGAGTAAATAAATTTATTGGACTGAGTGGGTATTTTATTGTAATATAATTTTCATATACTACATCGAGTTTATGCAAAATGAATATTGATTTAAAAAAATATTTTCAGAAAGAACCAAAGGGCGTGAATTTAAAAAAAATATATTTTTAAATAGAACCAAAGTTGAATTAAAAAAAATATATATGCAAAATGAATATTGATCTATAATATCGGTTAATGACAATATAATGAGACTTGTTTCCTACTGACTAAGTTTTTCGTAATTAGTCTGCGGGCGGAAGGTAGAACCCCAGAGCAAATTATCATACTATTCATCTCTATAAAAAATCCAACTGTCAATCGCAACCTCCTTAATTAATTTGAAACTTCTTTGTTGTTTGCGGGCCAAATAATACGTATACGTTGTGTCGTTACTTATACGCTCCCCATGTTGAGAAAAACTTATATTGATTGTTGGGTATGTTAAATTTTTATTTTTCTTCGACACCTTCTCATTCAAATTACTAGAGCTATTTAATAAGGAGTATTTTTCGTTTCAAAATAACTTCAATATACTAATTCGATTTTATGATCTACAAAAGTTTTCTTCTACTTTAAAGAAATTAGTAAACTTTGAAGATGAAATATGCATTAAACCAACCTTATTTTTAATTACCATCACCACAAAAGGAGCAAGAAGGAGGTATTGTATTTTCATAAAAATGACGTGTTTTAAAAATGCACTTTCCAACCCGAAGTCGAGCAAGAAATATGCAATCTTTCCTACTTAGACTAATATCGTATTGTTTTCTAGGGATTTTTGGATTAACACTTCTAATAAAAGTAGAATAAAAGTAGAATAATGATTTGTAGACACTCATTAGGCTACACCAAAAGCATTGCATGTCAAATATGGTAAGATAAAAAGCTTCTTTTGCTATTTTATCAGCGAAGTCATTGCCTTTTAGATAAAAAGCTTCTTTTGCTATTTTATCAGCGAAGTCATTGCCTTTTATATCAGAATGTGAAGGTATCCATAAGATATTGACTTCACAATTGTGTGGAATAAAAGTAATGTTGTTGAAAACTCCTCCTTTGTTATGTTATTATCAACACATATTATGGTTTTTAGTCCGTTTACGGCGTGACCGATGGCTACCTTAACCGCAGAAAGTTCGGCTGTGAAAATTCCTGTACGGTGTGGCAATCTGGTCTGACAAATTATAGAGAAATTGTCAGTTGATATTTGCTCAATTACAGAAAAAGCTGTGAAGTTTCCATTAAAGGAGCCATCAGTAAATAGTATCTTATCCGGATTGAAATGGGATTTTGCTAGTATAGTATTTTTTATAAAAACACAAACTTGTATCAAACGAAGTCGATTTTCCGTGTGATATTGGATTGGTTGATTTGGGCGGCAAAGGAATTTTGAGAAGAGTTCTAGGATATGATCAATAGCCGATAAGTATGATATATTGCTTCTATTAGCATGACTCCAAAGTATGTTGTGAAGTCCATGAGAATGTAATATTAGAGCCTTACTACCTAGGCTCAAAGAAAACTTATGTAAAGTATTTTGGAAATCCTGATATTTTGCTTCAACATATAGAGCTTCAAGAGGTGTAGAACAATTGTTCATAGCAGTATTTAATTTAGAAATATTGGTTTTGGAAGTGAATCCATAAATTGTAATACCATGGGAAATTGTACCATATACTAAGGATTTACAAATATTAACTGCTGTGTCAATGTGGGGCCCTTTGGTCTTTGAACCTATAAGTTTTAGAAAATTGTTAATTTTGCTTAGTTTTGCTTGCAGAACTTTTATGTGCTCGTTCCGTGTTAGGTTCTTTGTGAAAGACCCAAAATTTTCATTCTATGTGAAACATTGACCGTGTTTTCCTGTAAGCTAATGGTGGAATTTTGCACAATGAATTATCATAAATGTTGTGAAATATAACGGAGAGTGGTGACCCCTGCGGTATGCCATTATCTATAGGCATACCGCAGGAAATATAACCGTCAACTCTAACTTATATTCGTCTATAGGTTAGAAAAGAACGCAACGAAATCAAAAATTGATCTTGTACTCCCCAACTCTGAAGCTCGGACAATATACTGGTGTATACAACCCGATCAAATGCGTTTTCTAAAATCATATATAAGGACACTGTGTTTTCTACGGCCCAAGTTTTCTCGTAATGTCAATTCGAGTTGATGACACAGTGTGTGTACACCGTGGTGTGGAAGAAATGCATGCTGTATATTGGACAATTGAGGCACGCGGTATTTTAGAAGGCGGCGGGATATTATTTTCTCAAAGATTTTGGAAAGAATTAGGAGTAACGATATTTTGGAATAGGATAGAGTATAGCAATTTTCCAGTCAATGCGGACATATTCCATTAAATAATATATTGTTGCACAATCTGCATAATCGTCTTTTTATTTATATCGGTGCCATGGAGTATGTTAATTTGTCCAAGGAAGGTGTGGACCCCTTCAATGTATTTCGCGTGTCATCAATCTCACTAACTTCTATAGATTTTTTGAGGGCTTGATTGTTCCCATCAACCTGGTTTATGTTGGAAATTGAAAAGGAATATTTGGCTGAACAGACAGATGTGTCGAAAACTGAATCTGAGCTAATAGAGCTCCATAATGCAGAGAAAGCATTTGTAATGCTTTTTGGATGAGTAATAATGTTATTATCCAATTGTATACTTGAAAACCTATTGAACTTTGGATTTCTTAAGTTATTCACTTTATCCCATAGATGACGATCATCCATAGATGGGTTCATTGAATTAAGGAAACGCTCCCATGTTAACCTTTTTGCTATTTTACATTCCCGTTTTACTAAGGCACTTATTTTCATGTAATAAATGCAGTTCCCTATATTCCTATGTCTTTTAAAAGTACTCCGAGCTCGTTGCCTTTCTCGTATTAACCTTTGCCAGATCACTGTTAAACCATACTGGTCTTTTCCTTTCTTTCGTTTTGAGAGTGATTGGAATGGATTCATTTGCAGATTTTCTAAATCCGCTTAATTTGTGATGCCTCTTTGTTAACATTTTCCGATTCAATGAAGTTGGAGTTGTAAATAAGTAATTTATATCGAAGTAGGCTCCAGTTGGGTTTAGTATCTATAAATCTTGGAATAAAGTTCTTGATTAGGATAGGAATGTCATTTGATATGAGGATCGGAAAATGATATCCAATTTCTGGTAAAGGTAGTGTTTTCCAGGTCAACGAAGAAGCTAAATCAGAGTGCACATGGATATATCTATGGCTGTTAAGGTATGTCGGGGGCTCAATAAGGTAGGAGAGCCATCGTTGACAATAACAAGTCCATTTCTATCTGCAAAATCCTCCCATAAAAGCCCTCCTGGAGAGGTGTCAGAAGATCCCCATAATGTATTTTGAGTATTTAAATCGCCTAGTAGGAGTGTTGGTCGAGTTGATGGAATGTTTATTCGATTGATCATTTCTCGTGTTAATGAAATATCGTTCCCCATATATATGTTTATAATGTAGAGAGGTAAACCATAGTCTAATGATAAAGACTTAGATGTAGAAGGGGCTTATTTTGTTCGGTGATATGAGTCTTGCAATACAATGACACTAGGATTGTGCAAGGTTGTTAACATTTCAAGGGAAAATTTGTGACAAATGAACCCTTGGATATTCCACTGTAGGATAGTGATGTTAGAATATAAAACAATTAAATAAAATACAGAAAATATTATAAGTATGAGTAAATTTAATTAATATTATGAAGACATGGAGTAATCTTCAATGCCATCGATTGTATTTCATCTTGATGTTATCTTTGTTGGTGCTATATTTGTTAATGATGAGTTTTTAGGTGAAGCTTCATAAGGCGTTTGAGTAACAACATGATTGTCTTTTGCTTTCAAGGTGGATATTTGTGTGTGAAGTTTATTTAATAATTTCTCTTTTTCTGCATTTACATTATATGTGTTGTTAGGTTCGGGGTTAGAATTATTAGAAGGAGATTGAATATATAGTTTATGTAGTGTTTGGCGGGTTATTTGGGATACCATTTGTATTTTGTTTTTGCAAAATAGTCAGGCTTAATCCCAGTTTGTTGTTTTTATAAAAAACAACTATTTATTAGTGGGGAATGTATGGCATTGTCCGCCGAGGGGTAAGGCAGGGAAGACTATAGTTTCGGATCTCGCCACTGATCCTCATCAGTTCCCTTAGTTTTTTGTTGGGATATTCTCCCCAGAAGCTATTAATAGCTTCTTTACAAAAAACCTTTCAAACCCAAATGTCTCTTGTGACAATTCGAAGTTCTTACGTTACCAGTTTATGTTGTGTTGGTGTAGGTGACTTTGTGGAAGTAACAACTGGTGCTGAACTTTTGTTGGAGATGGTGTTGGATTGTAACGATGAAAATGTTGGGGTTTCCTCGGATGAACTTTTTCTTTGAACATCTTTATTATTCTTTAATACTTGTGAAAAAGGTGTCCTCTTAGATGGTATTCGGGATTACTTTTGAATATTTTCCAAGCCTCGCGATTTGTGCGCCTTTGAGTAATTTTGATTTTGTTCACCGATGTCGTATGATGTGAGTGTGCCAGTGTTGCAATTAACACAATATTTTCTTGTGCATACATTATGTGGAGGGGGTATAGCATATTCCTTGCAAAGTTCCGTACACCTGCAAAGGTTTTTGGTATGTCCGACCTTTTGGCAGGATTTGCACCTTAGTGGATTCGGAACATAATCACGAACTGGAATGGCACGCCAACATATATCGATGAAATTTGGAGGATGCATTGAATTAAAAGTAAGCACAGCTGCGCCTTTGGCAACTAATTCACTTCCTTCCCATTTCATAAATTTCCGTATAGCAATAACATCGAAATCGGCTAAATCTTTGAGTATCTCTTCATCCGGAATTGTTTTGATTTTGTCACAGAAGATGAGACTTTGCGAATGATTCAATGTAGGATGAGGAACTATTTTCACAGGTACAACATCTATATATTTCGCACTTATAAACTTTTTGAAGGCTCTGATATTATTCGCTTCAATAAGTAGGTCCCCACTACGAAGTTCAGTAACTTCAGAATATTCACGACAGATATTTTTAATGCATCTACTAATCTGGAATACGTTGTATGCGGCTAATGGTTTAACTTCACGCTTAGTGTTTGTTGAAACAGCGGAGGCAATTACAAATCTAGCCACTTCATCATAATTTGGTTTCTTTGTTGGAAGGGACACATAATCTACTGCGTCTAGTCGCGTTCTTTTGCTCTTATGCTTGTCACGATCCGGATCGAGTACAGCGTCTTACATCTTATTTCACATACTCAATAAAATGAAAATGATTTTAATTGAATAATCCAAAAAGAATATGATTGTAAAAGAAAATATACAAAAAACGTGCACAGTAACAAAACAGCTGTTTGAGATCAAACGATGTTTGCTCATCAACTCTTAGATGAGCACTGACAGAAATTATTATACAATAGTTTTGACTTACCTGCATAACAACACATGCATTTATTTCTGTCTTAAATCACTTACCTGCCTCAACGTGCACGTAAGTGAATTCATTGCATAAAAATTGGACAAAGTTAAATTTTCTGGAATACATGATGAACACTAAGTATCTAATAATGAAGGAATTTAAGGAAAAGTTCCAAATATGTGTATTTTGGTCAATTAAATCCAAAGTGCAGCTAGTGCAGTTTTGATGCATATATTTATTGCATTAAAGACAATTAACTATTATTTAATATGACATTCTCCGTGCAGCTAAATGCAAATATTTTAAGTAATGAGAGCGAAAAATTATCTTAAATGTGCAGGTATGAATTGTACAATAAAACTAAATATTTGAGAGGGAATTTTAGAAAAAGTACCAAAAAAGTGCAATATATTCCGATAATATTGAATCTGTGCAGAAACAATTTCTACTTTTTGCACCGAGAGGTTCACATAAAATTAATTCGATTGCCTACATTAAAAAGTAGACTTTTCATTTTGAATACTATAGTGGTTATAGCAATATTAAACGGTAATATACCCTCAAAATTCTATGGGATTCTATGTATTCTAATGTAGATTTTTGCATGAATGTAAAACTTACAAAATCTAATATTTTTTTAATGAGTAGTGCAACTTAATAACAAACTGGCTGTTGAAGTAGATTCTGTAGCTGGTTTTCAATTCCCTTCTCATATTTCATCATGATATGGATTATGGTATGTACGCGATCCACGAAACTGGAGGTCGCCCCTCGGTCGCTATAGGTGAGAAAGTGAGGCGTGGGACGTTCGATAAAATAAGACTCGGGTCGCTTCGGATGGTAGAACCCCCAGTCGTGTTGACCAAAATTGGTTAATATAATTATAGGGTTTCTTAGGAATGACAGAATTGTTAAGTTTTTGGTATAAATGACCGATATCTCTTATCACTTTATGAACACAACCTAGCCACGTTAATGAAAAATATTCATATTGTTTTAATATATCACAATAAAAAAAAATAATTACATTTTATAATTTTCGCCCAGTGTCAATATAAAAATTGTCAAAATGTCCTTGTGTACTTCAAACATCATCAATGTAATAGGCATTAATCATATTTTAAATCGATGAACTGTTATGATTATTACCATAATTATACAATGCCCAAAAGTATGCTAATGTTTTTCATCCACGAATAATTAAAAAGATGTAACAATACTAAATGTCATCCTTGTAAGTAGCAATAAAAAAGAATAGGTAATAATAAAAATAGTTGTGAAGTCGATTACAAAACAAAAATAATATAGTTTAACTATCAGAAATACGTACTAAATTTATAGAGGTGTGCTGATTGGTATACGGCCACTTTGTTTTAAGTTTTATTTTATGTGGAAAATTAAAGGAATTTACGAAAGGGCATTTATAGAACATTTATAAAATATGAATGTTTTGATTCTTTAATGGTCTCACAAAGTAACTTTCAAACTATTTTTTTAAAAAAATCCCTAATGACATCTTGTAGTTGTCATTTAAGTTTATGTTATCAGTTATAAAAAAAACAATAAAATCTCTAGAAAGATTTTTTAAAAGCGAAAGAATATATTCAATTTAAAATTGCAGGGTATTCCGTTTAGATATCTTATCAAATCTAATTGATAGTAATAGTATTGCATACGATTGTTTTAATGATTCATTTTTGCGCCAACACGTAATTAATTTATTCTGTACATTAGGCCATGGGAAAACTACGAGAAATTTTGTAAACATTTAACATTTTTTTTAATTTTGTCTGTATTTTTTTGCGAAGGATTTTTCTGGGTCACTCTCGACGTAACTCACCCGACATTTTTGATTTTGCTGTTTCTATATATGCAGTGTCTGCTTTAATATTCATTAAATTAGTATTTATGCTAAGAACACGAAGAAAAACTGACAAATGTCGGTTACTTCACGTATTTGAGTGCAATTATAGAAAAACATTATTCTACTTTGGTTTACATTTTCCTGGAAATGGTCATATGTAAAGTTAGTTTCGAAAGGTGGGTG